>NC_054535.1:65893670-66193670 GCF_017654505.1 Polyodon spathula
AAACTAAGTTTTGTACTCTGAAGTAACATTTAAACTTGCCAACAGTCAAAATCAACAGTCTTTATATTATTAGTTTTGGTGTGTTATTTAAAATTTGTTGTGTATGTTGATGTAGCTAAACCTACATTATTTGGTGGCCTTTTCATGATGTTTCTGTGAATTCTTGTTTTTCTTCCGCAACTCACCTGTGAAATGTACTAAAAATCGCCATGACAAAATCGTTACCTTAATAATAGCCTAATGTTCGCTTCTATTTTGATGCATTACTGGTGTGAAAGCTGTGAAATCCCACCATTTTACAGTATAGGAACGCAAGCAGAAAGATCACACAAAGTGGACATTGCAGTCCTGTCTCCTGCCCCCAGTTTTCCTCAGATTGTAGTGTTTGCTTGATTTCTAGCCACCTAGCTTGTAAAGACAAATTTGAACCAAGTCGTTACCTGCACATAGCAGCTCTTATCAATGTTTGAAGCTAAAATGGATACTGTCATTCAAAAGCATGTGCTTCCTTGGCTTTGTTTACTGACCTGAATTTAATGTGCAGTACATTACACAATTAAAAATCTTCTGGACTAGAAACATTGTACATTGTCTTTACATTGTGTACACTTTATTGCAGGGTCAGTTTTAACAAGTTGAACATGTGCTTGGCAGGGATCTACAACTTAAATACATTGTAAACAGCACTAAGTTCTAACAAGATCTGTTATAAGTTGAGCAGTGACTGGGGGAATTCAGTGCTAGTAATGATTTGGTTCTTTTACAGAAACCTCTGTTGGGTCATTCACAAGACATTACAGATTGCTGAATGAAAGAGTAACTTCTCTTAAAACATTTACATTTTGGGGTCAGAAATATCGGCATTTTTTATTTCTAATTATTTTTAAGCTTGCCATATGTTAAGAAGAAAAAAAAAAAAAAAAACATGTCTGTGTGTGTCGGCCCCAGGCTGGTTCAAAGGAACGTTTATTTTCCACAGTAAACCAGTAGTAGGAACTGGCTGAAAGCTTTGATAAGTCAGTTTAGTCTGTCTGTCTGGATTTCCTCTCCAGTTCCCCTTGCCAGCTGAGAGGCAGTTCAGGCACCCCCTACAGAGAACAGCTGTTCAAAGGAGGGCAGTTTATCCAGTTTCTACAGGTGCAGAGCAGTCAATGGAACACTTCTGTGTTTTAACATACTTGTTTGACTTATGCTCTACACCCCATTATCCCAGCAAGCAGACAACCTTTGTATGTCAGGTTGCTAATTTAGTGGGCTGGAGCACATCATAAAAGTGTCCAGAACTAGCGAGCTTGTCACCATGATTTAAACATCCATCACTCAAACAAATGTGCTGTTTTTGGGTTGTGTGTAATATTTTAATTTCTACTTATAGGATGAGGTAATGTGAAATGTTCCGCTTTTTTGTTGTTTTACCTTCAACATTGTATAATACATTCTAGAAACATTTTGATGACTTTGCAGTTTTAGTACTTTTATCCGCCCCAAGTTTGCAAAGGTCGGTATAGTGTTCTGAGCTTGTGAAAGGTCAATCATGTGTTCATGGCTGCAGGCCAAACTATCCAGTTGTATTGGACTTCAAAGGGCACGTCCAAGCTTTAGAGTTAACAGATCGAGGATTGACCCATGTGTAAAATTAAATCCAGAATTAGTTTGTGTATCTAATCTCAATACAGAGCAACCTGGTCTCAAAGTTCTGCACACTCTCGCAATCATTTTCTTAAAGGAATCTCCGTGTTCACTGCCATTGTTTGACCTTAAATACATCTATTGAAAACATGTAAAAAAGATACTGGGTTTTTATTTTCGGTGATCTAAACAACCATGGATCATCCTGCCACCTTTTAAATTATCTTTCATGCATATTCTCCCAATGACCCAATTTATTAAAAGCACTGTAAACAAAGAAATACAGTACGAAGATCAAGCAGGTTTACCATTTTCTGGAGGAAGAGCCACTGCGGTTAAGGTCATTTAAAAAAATTAAAAAATAAACTGTTACTATGAGGAAATAAATCTTTTTCACTTTTTGTTTTATGTATATGTGGACCTATTAGTTTGCAATTATAAAGGAGAAAGCCATTTTTAAATTATCATATTTTAATAATTTATGCTCCAGAATTGAAGCACCCTGAGCACAAAAACTACCCAGAGCTTGAACCTGGAAAATAGAAAATTGGACACTTTAATTGTTTTATCAATAAAAAATTGAACTAGTCTTATCTTTTGGCCAAGTGTTGTTGACGTAAGTTTTAGGCAGCAGTGTATTGTTCCTTAACTATAATAAGGAACCTGTGCATTGCGGTTTTATAAATTAAGGTGTTCTGGTCAGCCCTTTGTAGTACTAAACAGTAGGGTTGGAACATAATCAATTATTAGATATTATCGATAATGTTTTTGCATCGACAATGTTATTGCGTTGAAAAATTATCAATAATCATATTATCATCCATTACCCAATATGACACACTTGTGTGTAGCAGTAAGCAGCACTAAAGATGTGATCTGTACGCACTGAGTAGTGGGAATTTGTTGTAACATGAGGAATAAAGGCCTCGACACACCGGACACGATGTGACAAGCGAATGTGTCATATGACATATCGCACCATGACAAAAAATAAATAAAACATGTATTTCTGATACGAGCTGTTCACACTGCCTGTGATGTGACAGGCAAGACTGAAGCAATGCGAAAAAATAGGATTGGTGGCTTTTTGCGATTTTTGTCACGTGACAACTAGTTAACTGACTGAGTAACAGCTTCCCTTAATGTGTTCCTTTAATAAACATTGGTGGAAGAAAAAATAATTCTTGCAGTATCAAAATACCCGAAGCTGTACAATAAAGGACACGGAAATTATAAAGACACGGCAGTGAGGGAGAACATCTGGCAGTCCATTTCCAGGGAATTGGATATAGCTGGTGTGTAATTTGTTTACCTTTACTGAAATAAGTATTCTGAAAAGCAATTATATACATTTGTATTCGCTGTATAATAGGACTATCATAGGTGTGATTTTTATCCAGCTGATGATACAATCAGAGAAGAGTTGCCTATCACAGCGTGTGCGTCAGTCACCACTGGTGTGAAAGGTAGTGTCGCAGCAAGAATACTGTTTTATTGCAGAACAAACCACATCGTGACTGGTGTGTGGAGACCTTAAGCCTTACTGAGCAAGGTGAACGTTTGAAGCCAATGGCGAAGGCAACTGCAGATAAACCTCGAACCGTCTGAAAAGAACAACAAAAATCAGCCCTGTGTGTTTTTTTTTTAGGAGACAACACCATGCAAAGGCAATACCACTAATCTCTTCACTCATCTAAAGATCACCATTCAGATTCGCATTCACGTATTTCTGCAAGACCAAAATATGACAGAGGCAGAGTAAAACCTATATCTGAGCAGAGAAGTTCAAACATAACATGAACTGAAGTTCTGGAACGTAAATCAAAATATAGCAAATATCACCTGAAAAACAGTGAAATTGCAAATGTCATTGCTTGTTTTATGTGCAAGTATATGTAGCCATAAGTTGATACATGTAAGTTGTATGTAATTAATGATTTTAAACACTCTGCTTGCTTTTAACTTTAACTTTACATCATGATTTCATTTTGATCCTAAATTTTAAACTGGCAAAGCCGGACTGGCTTTCTATCACAATAACACAGTATTTGGAACTTGCAACTTATGCCTATTTATCAGTTTGACAGTTTATTGTACATTTAAACATAAAAGGGTTTATTTTCTAACTTCCCACTTATAAAGCACTACTTCAAAAAATGAAAAAACTATAATAAAATAAACATTTCAAAAGAAACTAGTGTGTAAACAGGTATATGCCCATACAAAACTATAAAAACAATAGTAGCTTTTAATCTAGATAGATAGATAGATATAACAAATTGAATATTGTAGGTTATATTCAAAATAAACATATGTATTGTAAAAGGCGGTTCTAGTGTTAATGAAATGTAACTTTTAGATGTTCCACAAACACATACACACAAATATAAATAAAAACTAGTAAAACAGTAGTAAAAAAGTAGTAATAAAATTATAGTTTTACCTAATTTTGTGTGTGTTTGTGCGTGTTGGAAAGCTAACCAGACAAACAAGTAATTCAGAATGTGCGCGACAACATGTGAATTAATTTCTCTTGTTAAATGTTTTTATCTTCATGGCAACGCATGAAGCTCTCCTCATGATATTCAGAGTTGTTCTTTTCCTACTTAGAAAGCAGACACTGACATTTAAATATCCCCTCCCCTAAAACACTGTGAATTGAGTAATCTGCATTGGTACGTCCTGATTTTTTTTTTTTTTTTTTTCTTTCTTTAATCAGAACTGCATAGCAACGCATTTCCTGAAAAGTATGGCAAACAGGTTGTGAGGAAAACTGTCATGTGCATGTAAACACTGCCATTGAGTTTAGAAGAAATACAACTAGACAGGTTTCAAAGACATGCACTTTTAATAAGTTATGAAACAGCGGTTGGTTACAACGTTTGCCATAAGGTTGATTACTTTTTTTTTTTTTTTGCATTGATAATAGCAATTATATTTAGTTGTTCATTTAAATACAGCGTTTTGACTGTCCAAATGTTTGATATGTGCGTGAATAAAACTTTTGAGCTGTATCCAATAGTTTCTCTTTCATTTCAATGTTGATGGTGTTTAAAATGTACTGGTAGTTGTATGTATGAGTATAACCGCATGTTGAAGTAGTCCATAGGTGTCTATTTTTTTTACGGCCTTTCTGCTGAAGATTATGTGATATTAAGTCAGAAAAATGGTATCTTGACTGCTGAAACCTCGTGAGCCACAAGCAGGATTCCTGCTCCTGTTTACAGGGTTTCGTGAGAAAGCGCTGGACCCTGCCCTTAAAGTCGCTCTGCCAAGAGGATGTCCTTTTGTTGTTTCACAATGTAGGTTATTCGCGTGACAACGTTACACAGTCATGACTGTAGAGTCGATTTTCAAGTGCATGTAAACCAAGGCATTGACTTTTAGAAGTAGTTTCATGTTGCTCAAGTGTGTGTGTGTGTGTGTGTGTGTGTGTGTGTGTGTGTGTGTGTGTGTGTGTGTGTGTGTGTGTGTGTGTGTTTTACATTTCATCAATTACAAGAAATGTTACATATTTTACTTATTCAGCCGATAATCATGATTATCATGATAATTTGCAGCCGATAATCAATAACTGAAAATGTAATTGTACTCCAACCTTACTAAACACCAGAATTTAAGGTCAACTTAAGGGCAGTCCAAAATTACAAAGCATGCAACAGGAGGGGAGAGAGAAGAGGGGGCGGCATTTTTATATTGCTTGAAATATTCAAATTGCCTTCCTACAAAAGTACTGTTGACATCTCTGGTGGCTTTTTGTCATATTTTTGGTTAAGAAAAAAGGTAGTTTGCATTAGTGTACGATATAGGATACAGTAAACAAGACCAAAGTGTCTTTTTTTCACTTTTGCTATGGTAAGTAATTGCATTTTGAAAACCTTTGTCTGGAATATCAAGTTATTCATCCTTGCCCACTTGAAAGGTCACCTTGTCAAAGAGAAATGGTTGTTTATATATCAGTAAAATCAAACTAAGTCTAGAACTTGTTTACAGTGACACACATTGTATGTATCCTAATATTTAAATAGTTATTTAAAATTGGCAATCATTTATTGATGTTTTTATTGTTTGGTTCTCCATATGGCGCTGTTGTTAACAAAACCTTTTGTTCTAACACTTCAGATTATTTGATCATTCAATGGAAGGCTTTAAGAACTGGGAATTTATGACCACTCACTGCTGGGGAGAAAAGGCTGCTGGAGATTGGATCCTTGAAATCTATGATACCCCTTCACAACTCAGAAACCATAAAACTCCAGGTAATTCGTGAGAAGCAGACCTGTACAAAATTCAGTGTGACAATCATGAAACGAGCAACTGATTTTGAAATGCAAGAAATAGCTATTGCAAATGAAATGTTCAACAGTTATGTAATATATTCAATTAATAGCATGGTAACACCCAGAAATTAGCGGTGAGGACAATTTTAAATATTCTGAATTAATACATTATGTGGTGTTAACCCTGTGTTGCTCAAAGTGCTTTGCAGGATGTATTTATCAAGTACAATTTATTTATCAAGCATGCCTCCTCAACGAATATATTGGTGTACATGTACTCTCTTTTTACCCTCATTTACAGGGAAACTTAAGGAGTGGTCTCTGGTTCTTTATGGGACTTCTGTTCACCCGTACTCTCCACGTTTTGCTCATCCAAAAGTAGAGAAGCCCCGTTCACCAGTTGAGACCACCACACCGGACTACAGTGAATACACTGGTGAGGTCAAGGAACTGCAGAGCAGAATGAAATGTTGTTATGGCAACTCCTGAGTGAGAGTCTAATGGGTAGTGTTCTGTGATGTTGCCAGTTATTTCATTTTATTGATCAACAACTAGGCAAATCTCTCTCTTTCTATCTAGACCATTATATTTCAAACATTTTTGACAAGAGTATTAATAAAGTTGTTTATTTATTGTAAGCAGTATTTCTTGTATGAATAGTATTAAAGTAATGTTCATTTCACTAGTTTTTTGTTTTTTTTGTAAGCATATATTCCTCTTTCAACTTAACACTTCTATCACATCCAAAAAGCATATACAGTATGGATAATCTCTCATCCACATTCTTAAAATGTATAGTTTTCACCTTATGTTCTCCACCATGCTTGAGGGGTCTCAGTGACCAAATATAAAATATTTCTCCCGAAAGGACCTTGTGACCCAGAATGTAGCGACGGAGGCTGTGACGGACCAGGCCCTCATCAGTGCATTGACTGTTTGCACTACTTCCTGAAATTTAAAAACCACACAAGGTGAGACATTGCCACTGGAACGTGTACTTCATTGGATGTGGATTGCCTGATACCAGGCCTTTTTGACTTACCAAAGACAGTGCTAAGCATAGATCTGCAAAGCAAGTTGTCTTCAAAGAAATATATAATTTTCTTGGGGGACCTTATGGTGTGTTTCTTCATTACAAAGTTGCAGGAGTACCCATTCATTTAGTGATTGAGTGCATTTTAGTTTGCTTTTTTGTTTGTGTTCATTGTGTATAGCAGTTAGTCTCTGTTAGCGTGGTATAGCTCAAACGTTTGCAATTATGATCAAAGGCTTACTTCAGACCTCAAGAGTATAATAAATACTTAAATATAAACATTTGCAGGTGCAGGAAAATCACAGAATGTGCTTCCACAGACATTTTTTAAAGGTGGATAATGAAAAGGTAGGGCAATTGTTTAAGTAGTAGCTCCAATACAGCTGTTGACCGAAGTTGAGCTTTGCTACGATATACTAGATATTATACTGGGCAATAGGCTCAGCTTTGTGATTTAAATTCAGAAGGTTTATTTATTTTTTTTTAATTCCTAGAAATGGTTAACCTATTTACTACTGCAGTGGTTTTTTTGGTTTTATTAAATGCAACGTTTTACAAACCTTACATAATTGTTACATTATGCATTTTATTCACAGCTAGCTTAGCACTGTATACAAATTTTATTCCATGAAATATATTTTTAGTTGTTGCAATTTTTATTTAGCATATTTTAGTAAACTACATTGTCCTGGTGCTACTGCTGTGGTGCAGGGGATGTCAAGTGCAATATGGTACTATCAGCAGAACATTTCACACATACAGTTTTATTCTATGTCAATGGTTGCAGTAGTTCTTATATGGTTTCATTGATTTTCTATGATCCATTACCAGCAGCTCTCATATGCTTTTGAGGAAGCCTATATATTTCAGTATTATTACGGTTTTAGTGACATCTCCTCCTACTTTCTTCTCATCTGTGTGCTAGCAGCATGCATGCAAGCACAGAACGGTAGTGCATGACACAAGCCTGCACTCCCGTGTGTTGCATGTTCGCAGGAAGTGCACCACATTTGAAAAACAAACCATAGACAACACACTTCGATGCATTCTGTGCACCCCTCGCAAATATGTAAATGGTTGCGAGAAAACAACGATTTTTTTTTTTTCTGTAGGACCTGTGTTTCTGAATGTCCATCGGGGTTCTTCAGAGATGATAAGAAGCGCTGCAAGAAGTGCTACTCCCTGTGCGACACGTGTGTGGGAAGCCGCAGTGATCAGTGCACTTCCTGTAAGCCTGGCTACCACCTGAATGAAGAAACATACAGCTGTGTCTCCAGCTGTCCTGAGAGCTTCTACCTGGACAAAGGCAAGTGATTTGCAAAACGAATCCTCATAATAATAAATGACCCCTTCCCAGTGCATTAGATAAAACATTAAACATGCCTATTGTAGGAAAATAGTCATTGCACATAAAGAATTCCATTACATGTAAAACATTTTAAATCCCAGTTACCTTCCCTTTGAAGTTTTCAACCTCTTCTTTCTTGTGAACTTTTTTATTGTGGGGCAAGTAAAATTTGTACTTAGGGAAAATTCATGTGCCTCTTGGGTGTACAAAAAAAGAGGGAGAAAAAAAAAACTTTTCTTAAAGATTTTTCAACTTTTCTATGACTGTTCGTCTAGTGTGCTGTTTTACTGTGCTGGAAGCCGTTAAGATCTACATATTCCCTGCCAAATGTCTTTCGTACGTGCAATTTCAAGTAATGCCAGTATTCATGATTTAATAAACTTAAGCCAAACCAAAAATATGCTAAGTTTTGAACTAACACATAAATATTAAAGAGTAAGTAGCAAGGTTCTGAAAATATAGCGTTATACATACCCATGTGTTTTAATAATACACCTGTAATTTTTATTTCCATTGTTAACATCCTGATAACTTTTTACACTTACAACTTTTAAAGTACGTTTCAAAGCGCTTTTCAAAATGGCCGCTCTAGTGCACTGTGGTTTGAGATCTGTCCTCTAAATCGATGCAAGAAGAGTGATAAAAATAAAAATAAAAAACAAGCATAACAAGAAGTGCTCTGGCTTTTCTTTTCTGTACAACATTATGGATCATTATTGCTGTTACCTGTGACAATGTGGGCAATAATCCTTACACTATCTGTGCATTAGAGTGGCCAATTTTAAAAGAGCTTTCAAACAGACTTTAAAGCTGTAAGTGTAAAAAGTTGTCAGGATGTTAACAGTGAAAAGAAACGTTACAGGTAAGTTACTTAAACAGCAACACATGGGGACGTGTAATTCTGTATTTTTCGTAACCACCCTCCTTACTCCTTTAAGTTACCAAATGTGGTGTTGAAAACAAATGCCAGAGTTGTTCAGTCCATAGGAAATATGCCATTGTATTTTCCAGCTAGTTACTGTTCAATCTGTAGCTCTGAAGCCAAGAGTTCCTGCACAACACAATAGGTAAACATGCTGTACTGAGGCAACAGAGTAATATGAGTCTACATTTGATTTTGAGTGGGACTTTTTATTTATTTATTTATTTGTTTGTTTATTTGTTTATTTATTATTTTGCTGCCTTGTGGACATTAAAACCTAAGTCAAGAAACAAGTGAAAACCGACATGAACTGGTTTGCCTCTGTTTAACTTGTGGTTTATTTGCTTTAACAGAATCGAACATGTGCAGGAAGTGTAGTGAACATTGTAAAAAGTGCACTGGGCTTCAGACCTGTACAGAATGCAGACCAGGCATGAGGTAAGTGAACTCAATAAGGTATATAGTAAATCACAAAGTTGTTTTGGATATTAAAGGGACACTTTATATACCATCTTGTGGCAAATTGGTTAACAGTGTGCAGGTGCAGGTAATCAATGAACATACAGACTATTATTATTGAGGTGCAGAGTTGTTTAATGAGTTTGTATCCAGTGCTTGACGGCAAGACAAACAGTAAACAATAAATGATGCTAAGTAATACAGCGGTGTGTATTACTTAAATTGTAATCCCTGGGTTTGTCCGGAAATAATAGTCCCGTTCTTTAGACACCCACACGAAACACAAAACGCAATAAGTCCATTAGTGAGTGAATTAGTGCTCGTGGTGCAAATACAGTTTATACGTGATACAAGTGCAGTGCTGTTTCAGGTTTGTGCTGGCCGGAACGTGTTAGCCATCTACTAATAACAAGACACAAGTCGAGACAAACAAACACTCACGATACTTTTACACAAATCACAGGTCCTTCCAGGTTGTTCTCTAACTACGACGAAGGAACAGATTACGTTGTTTCGTCCCCTATTTATACCATCACACATGTCCCCTTTGTAAACGATTGCAGCAGCTCATCCAATCCGCGGCTGCCACATTATTTCCCTTCCGGGTCGATGAATTAATGCACCGAAGCTCCGCCCCCTTTCTAAATGACCGACATCGTTTTAGCCCAGGAATTTAGTGTCAGGCCAAACAGTCCAGGGTACTCTATTCCTGTTATTTAGCGCCCTCACATTTCAGGAGGGAGATTTACCACAAAGTCTGTCTTTCTGTCACACATCTATATTGTCTCTTAATTTCTTACCTGTTTAACACCCTATTCCTTGTGTTCTCTATCATTCTCTATCACATTGTTGTTTCTGTTAAGATCATTGTTTGTCAGGTTTCTATGTCCTTTTTCAGCCACTTAAAATGCTGCTCTTGAAGTGAAGTGGCTTTAGAAATAATCATTAGGGGTATTAAACTGTAATTTCTGACCATATCCAACTGTGGCTCATATAAGTTTGTAGGTAGAAAACTCTCACAATTTTAGAAGGGTCAGCAACATTCCAATTGGACATTTCAACTTGGGTTAAACATGTGGTTAAATATTTTAAATAAAGCATTTGAAAAACATTGTTCTATAATTCATTGACAAACTGAATCTATTAATCTGTGTAGCATCTATACTGTCAATAAAGTTTCTATAAACTGTACATAAGGGGGTGGGGGGAATGTGGAGTTTATATTGTGTGATCCAGAGTAAGAAAATCTTAGGAATTACTATGTATAGATATCACCCCTAAATACTAATCAACTTTCCTAAAATTCAGTGTACTGTATACTATTGAAATTGCCTCATGCTGAAGACAGCAGCTCATTGAAATTAGGAAAATGTTCAGTTTTCTTGATTTGTAGTTTCAGTATCCCATATTCTATAAATATAGAAACATGGCATATGGTCATACCAGAACTATTTTCTGTGTTTTTTTGCAAAGCCCACTAGAGTTTATTGTTTTAAAAAATGCAAGAGGGATGTCTTCTTCTCTCCCCAGCCTTGATCTATCGTCATGCTGATGTCATACCTGAAAGCTATATTTAGCTGCTCTGACGCAGTTACTTAAGCTCCAAAACAAGTTGTTTTTAAAAGGCACTTATTTAGACCCTTTTCCTTGGTCAGCAGTATAATTACAGCTTCCAGGAGTCCAGAACTCCAAATGATTTATTTATTTAAAATTCTGTGCTGTTTTTCTTATCCTTGACACTTTTTGCTTCTCCAGTTTACAGGGATCGAAATGCTCGATTTCATGTGATGCTGGAACATACTACAACGCCCATAGAAAGGAATGTGAGATCTGTCATAAAGCTTGTGCTGCGTGTGCAGGTAATCCGGATTGTTTCAAATATTGGATTATGTGCAGATTCTCTTTCATGTGTAGACACTTTGTAATACCTTTGCATCCAACACAGATTTCATGAGCCAGTTTCCTATGTTGTGCGTGGTTTTGTTTGAATGGTTTAAAAAATGGCTTGCTCTTTATTTCCCATTATAGGCACAGGTGCAGAGGCTTGTACAAAGTGTGCAGAAGATTACTACATGGAAGACTGGAGGTGTGTGTTAAGTTGCAGTGCTGGATACTATTTGGAACAAAGCTCAGAAAATGCAGAGAAACTGAGTACATGCAGAAAGTAAGTTTCTGATATGTGTTTTTTTTTTTTTTTTTTTTTTTTTTTTTTTTTTATTATTCATAAATAAAATTGTATTCAGTAACAAAATTAACGTACAACAATTCATTGGTATGCATTTCAGGTTATCATCCCCCAGCTGGGGATCCATGCCTATTATATATGCGTGTTGCACTTAATAAAGACATGTTGAAGTTTTGTATACATTATTTCTAGTGAACCTCTTTACATTGTGATGAAACTTGGTTAGGACATTCTCAAGAGCAATTTATTTAGTATCAGTTTTGGGGGGTGTAAGGAAATGCCAATCCATATGCCTTTTATTTAGGTACTTTTGTAACAATTGTAATTATCCATGTACATTATATAGTTTTCTTAATTTTCAGTGTTTATTTTTTAGAAGAGCACAATCTACTGGAATACAACTTTAGAGTAACACAGTTATTTTGAGCCTTGGGACTTCATTGAAACATCTTATTTGCTGCTTCATGTGATAATATACTATGTATTTGTTATTTCTAACCAGCTGAAAATTAAAACAGTACTGTAATACCTGAAGGACAAATATTCAATTTGATGTTACGTTTAAAAGTTGATTTAATATGGTTTCTATCCAACTAATTCAGTTTGCTATTGTTTATTTTCAAATATTTGTCCCTCATTGAAGAACCCAAGCCAGCTCAAAATACTTTACGTCTAAAAGTGCACGATTTATTAAAATATTTTGTTTTCACCTAAAAAGTAAACACAGAAAATAAATAACCCTACGGACATAGGTCAGGGTGATCTGCTGTTTCATGATCATCATAGCTCTGCTGAAAATGATCATTATAATTTCCTTGAATGTTTTAAAGGTGTGACGCAAGCTGTTTGACCTGCACTGGATCTGGGGAGAAAAACTGTACCAGCTGTATCAGCGGATACAACTTAGAATCAGGAATCTGTGTAGTCGGAACTATTTGTAAAGATGGTGAGTGCAACATTTTAGGTCAATATTTGTCTAGAGTTGAGACTTGCTGTGAAGTGAACATGGCTCCTGCTCTAACATTTCTATTAGAAAAAAGCTGAGTTGAAGCTGTGATTTGAATTTTATGTGAATTGCTGATTTCATTAACTGTGCTTGCTTCTTTTTAAAACCATATCCCCATTAACAGGTTGTTGGTTTTTTTTGGATTATTGTATATGGCGAGAGGAGGAGTTAGTTTAGTAACGTATTCATGCATTCTGCTGCCCTGTAAAGTGTAGAGTGTGGATGGTTCCTTGTTGTGCACCACTTTCTTTTGATATTTTACAGGGAGTAGCCTTCTATGTGCATTTCTATGGGGGAGTGTTAATGTTTTAGATCACATATAGTTAAATCTGCTCCTGAGATTTGGGAAATATTGTCATATTGGTGGAGAGGCAAGATTTTGTTTATCAGAAGTCCGGTCTTGCTGCCTAGTTGAGTAATAGCCAAAAACGTTTCATGAAGTCTTAATAAGCTGTGCTGCAGAAAAAGGGTGAAAGTTGAGTATGCATGAAAAAGATTTGTATTCTTTTCTTAGTTGACTGTTTCCTATATTCCAATTTAAGCTACCACTTTACAGTAAGTGGCAGTTATTTGATATTATTTCTTATTGAAATCCAATGAAGTGATTATCAGTGCAATATTCTCACTTATTCCAACCACTTGCATGACCAACCACTTACTGTAAAGTTATCCAATTCATTTCTTTTTTATTGTGCATCTAATGAGTCTTTCTGATATTTTTTTTTTCCCTTTTTCCAAAAATGGATACCCAATCACTTCCTGTTGGACCACAAAATTACTTCCTGTTCCTGTGATGGATCCACATCTTCTGCTGTCACCTGACCTGGTTTCCTATCTGCCTGTCTGACCAATCAAATCCCACTACTATTACCTTCTTCAATTCAACTTCCTGTCTCTTTTGCTTGATCTCTGGAAAGCAACGGAAGAAACGTGGGCGGAAGGAAGCTTCTGTGTGTTAGTGAAAAAGAACAATCTTTGCCAGAGAAAAGTGCTCCAGCAACTGTGCTGTAGAACATGTTCACTAAAAGGGTGAATGGATTTCCACAGGGTTGTTTTCGCTTCTGTATGCGTTTATATTGATAATTTATATGAGAAGCTGCCTCCCTCCTTTTTCATAGGAGATGGCGAACTGTTTGTCAGAACTTAAATGACAGAACAATTACAACAAACCTACCTTTTCTTTACTGGGACGTGTTTTCAGGGTTTAGCATCCAGAATAATAAGTAACATGTCTGTATTTTGTGACCAAAGCATCAATGCCAAATTTAATTTAATTTTTTAATATATAGTTTGATCGTCGCAGATTATTTGTGGGACCTACCTTTTATCGGAGATCAATCTATTTTTTTTTTTTTTTTTTTTTTTTTTAATTTTATTTTACAGTGTTCTTTTTTTATTCTTATCAAGAGTTTACAGTCTAAAAATGGTCAGTTTAATGCATCCACATATTATGTTAATAAATCAAGCTTATAAATGTTTAAAGGATCATAAACACTTTTTTTTTTTTTTTTTTATAAAGCAGGGGCATGTTGTATCCTGATAATTGTTTACAGTTTCTGTGTATACTAAACAATGAGGCACATTCCTGGTGGGTATTCTAATGTCTCATTTATCACATCACTGTTCTCCCGCTATACTAGATGTGTATGCAGTTTCAAGTGACATTCTAAACACCATCACATAAATATTATCCTTTGGGAAGGATACTGAACATCTGTTACTGTCTGAGGTAGTTGTATAGAATTTAAGAAAAAAAGAAAATCTTAAGTCAAAACGGCAATTTGTATGAAACCGTGAAGAACATAATTGAGGCAAAAGCCTGGTCAATTAAGGCACACTCCTACTCCTCAATAATCATGTACCACACATTTTCTTAAATTAACACATTTAAAACTCTTAGATTACTAGGTGGTCTAAAGACACAAGTTGGCATTCTGTCTCTGGGGCTTCTCTTCATATTACAATTCTGGCAACAAAAATGAATATCCTATTTACCTCATTTTAAATCTGCAGTTTTGCATTTACAAAATATAACAGTGCTCTTTTAATCATTTTCAGTTATGGGATTATGGCATCAGGTCTAAATGATATTGCAATTTCAAAATGGTGCCTAATACACGATAAGTTGATGTTCCAGCATGCTTTGGTTTGCATTATCTTATAAAACTGGTTAATGCAGCCACCTTCACTTACTGTAGGCTTGTATGTGTTGGGTTGAAAAAGGCAAAGTCACACAAACTAGATTATTAGTACACGTTTGAGTTAATTGCTACAGTGTAAACATCACTTCTGGTACACTAATATAGATCAAGTCATGTTTTTTTTTTTTTTTTTTTTTTTGCCAGAACTGGAAGCATTGCTGTAATGATGAAGAGCAGGGGTCTTCAACCTGTCATTTGGGTGTCCCTTTAAAAAGCAAAACAAATACAGCTTAAAGAACATTAAGTATTTTTACGTATAAAGTGGGCCCTACTTTGAAACAAGTATAAAGGCAATGACAAATATTCTGAAAGGAATTCAACGTTTGTATTGGTAAAAACTACTAAGAACCCGCACATGACTGCCGCATATTTAAGTCTGCAACCCCATTCACATTTGTGGTTTAAGGACCCTTTGCATGTTCACATATTTGACTGAAAAGCAGGCCTAAAATGTGGCGAACTGCTTGTTTTTTTTTCCTTGTTTTTTTAATGGAACGATAGCCTGCGCTCAGAATGGAAGAGCTATAAAGTAATAATTGATTTGTAGCAGTTTCTTATATATATATATATATATATATATATATATATATATATATATATATATATATATATATATACACACACACACACACACACACACACACATATATATCCCATATTGCTTAAATTTGGCGCATCCTTGTATTAAAGACACCCTCGTTTAACAGTAATTAGCTCGACGGCGTCAGTTTGAATCTAGTTAAATTTTATTTGTGGCACCGCGGTTGAACTTCATATATACTGGATGTATGTATGTATATATATATATATATATATATATATATATATATATATATATATATATATATATATATGTGTGTGTATATGTGTGTGTGTGTGTGTTATATATATATATATATATATATATATATATATATACACACACACACACACATACACAATTTCAATCAGCTCGTCGAGTCATCGTTATAAAAATTTTTTAAATTTAATATATATATATATATATATAATTGGTGCATCCACCAATCTTAATACGTGTTTGAAAACAGTATTTTATGGGTGTGTATAAGCAAGCAGCTAAAAGAAATGATCGACATTTTAATGTAAAGACGCCCTCTTCTGTAGCTATGATATTGTTGTGTGCAATATTAACAATGGTGGCTGAATATGCCAAGTTGCTGCATTATTGATCATTATTGAGATCCACAATCCTGTAGTGTTGTTTATATTTATCACTTAGTTGCTAAATCGCAGGAAGAAAAGGTAATTGTGAGAAATAAAACCCTCTAGATATATTTATTTAATAATTTTAGAATTAAAGTTGTATGATGTAGAAGTAATTACCATTCAATATTGATCCACTGCCATCTTGCCACAGAGCATTCACCTTTCTCGCGCGTGGGAGAATGGGAGTGTCTACCGAGGTACGTAACCAAATTGGTAATACAAAAAGACGGCCTAAGTCTGCTTTGAGTTCTTATATATGTAAAGGCCAGCCCTGGTCCTGGGTTGCAGGCCCTGGACCACATTGAAACGGTGGCCTATATCTACCTTCTCTTTTTTATATATACACACACATATATACACACATTGTTGTTTTGGAGGCAAGTGCACAATTATCTTAACAGCTGTAGACCACAGTCCCCTTTACGTCAGTAATTGTCTGTTTCCGATTCTGCTGTCTGGTTATTTTTAAAACCACTGTTCCTAATGCACAGCATAATTTATCTGCAGACAACTTTACTCTGTATTCAGGAACCTTAGTTCAGGGTGTTTTATTTTTGTGGTGTTCTGGACAGACAACTGTTACAGATGGCAGTAGTTTAAACGAAAAGGCTAGTGTTTTTACATCCATGTGAAGTATTTTATTTCTAGTTGCTATTGTTTTTCCATTTACTTTGCTTCTCATCCTTTGATCAACAATTATCAGACAAAACCATGAGCATTGTCGAGTTAGAGCGTATTTTGTTCAAAATGGAATAGGGAAAGTGTAGCAGGTGAGAATAGAACAGCTGATATTCTTATTACCTGAGAACTTGACTGTACACAAAGGATCACAATCTCTCAACTGCCAGCTTTTTTAAATTCTTTATTATCCAAAGATGAGAGCAAAAACAGAAAATGATTACTTATGGATTGGAATGTGACTTCATGGGATTGTGATCAGATCCCATATAAAAGTTTTGAGAGAGCAGCCACAGTAACATTATGCAGTTGAACTATGGACAGCGATGATGTCATAATGATTAATTTCATCTTGATCTCCTTAAACAGATCAAGGATTAGGTGGCACCGTGCCATTCTACATATAAGTTCACCCATGGATAAAATAAATAATAGATTTGATGTTGTAGTTAATAAATAGGTCCTAACAGTCTCTTGTGTCCTAATATTGCAAGGGAAAAAATACCTAAATGCAAACTAAAAATATGTTCTACATGAAAGATATAGTATAAGTCATCTTGAAGTGCACTTGAGGGAAACACTTTTTTTTTTTTTTTTTTTTATAAAACAAAACTAAAAAAAATATACTAAACTGATTTGTCCAAAACAGGGGAAACTGGGCTGTAAAATAAATATGTAGAAAGGGGTACCACATTTATTAGAAGCATTATATAGTTCCATAATGAACCTGAAATAAAACACAATTCAAATAATAAAAAAAAAAAAAAAAATATATATATATATATATATATATATATATATATATATATATATATATATATATATATATATATATTATATAGCATCATTAGTCATCACACATACCTTCATTGATTACATACAGCTCATTGAATTCATAATGTCGTCAAATACTATTCATATGGAATACATGTCTGACTGCTGTTGATTGGTCAATCTTCCGAAATTGAAAGATTGCTTTTTTTTTTTTCTAAAAAAAGTGTCTTTTATGTAGGTGTAAAATAACAACAGTGGGAACTGTGTAAAATCTGATTTATAGAAAATCAAATAACTGGCTTAAAGCCAAAAGTTTTCAGAAACCATTGGTGTACTTGGAATCTTTAGCATTTACTGTTGATGGCATGAGCAAAGTTCCAAAACTAGCCTTAGGTTGATGCTCAGAAACATAACATTTAAAATGTAAACATCAACAGAAATGGTAGTCTTATGAAGAAAACAGGTGTAGAAATGGACACGCATATACATGACTAAATGTCAATCCAGTGTACTACGAATAATTGATAAATATTGAAATGACCCTCTATAAGAAGTGTTTTTTAATAAGATAAAATGAAGATAACAAATCCTGGGACTTCTCTTACAGATCACATTACAGGCTCAGCATGGACCAGCAAGCATTGCTTCTGTTGATTTAATCAGTGAGACTGCACAGATTGGCAGTCCACTGCAACAGCACTACAAAAGCTGGGGTCTGAAAGTACTTCGGTAGATGTTGTCATTAAAGTTATTGAACAAATGCGCCCAACACACCTGGAAGATTGGGTGGACACAGTCTTTAAATTAAAATGAATGATTTAATTTTTTGCCACAAACATAAAGAGGACAGAGCTACTATGGCCACCCCAAAGGCATATACTTACCACATGATATCATTCCATTGCATGTTTTTTTCTCAGATAAGTAGGCATCCTAGCAAGCATGGGGGTGGAATCACTAATCGGCAACAAGAGACAAATGGGCATACTTTCTATAGAAGAGCCTAGATAGCAAACAAAATCAGGTTAAGTTTAATGGTTGGAGGTATACCCCTGCCAAAGGGCATTAGAAAAACTTGTATCATGTGCTAATCTTCAGTTTCTGTAAAAGTGAGAAGTAGAACATTTACTTGGACATTGGCTCTTACTAGTTTTAGCTGGGTAATATTACAGTTAGAAAACTGTTTAGTGTTCTCCCTTCATTGTTTTCAGAAAGAATATGAGATCAATCAGGTTTTACTGGGACACATTCATCAATAGCTCTACTAATGTTTTTCTTTATGTGTTTATAATGTCTTATTAGTTATGTTTCCTAAATTATAAATTGCACATTTCATGCATCAGTACTGTGAATATAGACTTTGTTTTGGGTAGGAATGCTACACGTAGAAACTAGATTACAAGAAATAATTTACCCATCAAAGGATGCAAATGTAAAATGCCATGCCTTTATTTATAAAAGCAGGTGGTAACATGGAATTCACAAGGGTGAGTCACTCTTCTGCATTTCTTATCTGTTTTCCATAGCTGCACTGTTAAACTATTTTATTGTATCAAAATATTTGTTCTTTAACTTTATATATTCCTAATTAAAATAAGAAGAATAATGTTTTGGATTGTAAGGATTTTGTCCAAGTACATGCAAAGGCAATTAACTAATTAATAACATTTATTATATATACATATATATATATATATATATATATATATATATATATATATATATATATATATATATATATATATCCTTAATTTCACAAACAATAGTATTGTGGTTTGTTCTTTTTTTTTTTCTGCTATGTACTGTACAGTGCTTTGCAATACTTTTGTATAAAAAGCGCTATATAAATGCAATAAACAAATATTATTCAGTCCAAGTCATATTTACTGAAAATTACTGCACATTTGTAAAATGCTCAGTCATTACATTAAAATATTTGAGTCCAGTTGTAATTATGGCCAAAAATCATTGCTGTTTTGTATTTTCGCAATTACATGAAACTTATTCATGTAATGTTAGGCTTAATTAACTGATATTACAATTGATGTTTAGAATATCAGTCTATGTATACAAAAACTTTATATATGTTGTATGATAACATAGTAGTTTGATAGTAAGTTACGTAAAATGGAAGTTGTATAAGTCTTTAGTCAAAATAAACCTTGTATTTCTAAATAAATAAATAAATAAATAATTTAAAAACCTATTTGGAGAATAAAAACGTTCTCCCACAACCAAAAGTTTGCTAGTATTGCTGTGTGTTTTGTTTGCAGTTTACATAGTAAACTTTTACAAATAACAAAAAAAAAATAATAACTTTACATATTTTGTTTTACATGTTGTTAATATAACAAAAAATCCTCCCTCAACTAAAACAGATGGTATAGAGTCAATATTGCACACAAGAAATGCACTATTTTATTTTTATGCACTAGTGGATCTATAAATGGTAATGTTTATGACTTCTGGCACCCAGAGCGGAATGTTCTTTTTCTAGAATTTTGCTGTCATCATACCGTTATCGTATTTTGGAAATAAGCAGAGGTATGGCAAGCCAAATTATCATTTAGAGATATCTCAAATTGCATTTTAAGATATCTTGAAATATTTAGACATATCTGTAAAACATTTCGCAATGTTTCAAATTGAATTCCAGATATCGTTAATTGTGCAGTTTTTAAGATATCTACAATGTGTTTAAAGATATCTGTAAATCAATTTTGAGATATCTAAAAATTAAGTAAAAATATCTCAAATTGATTTACAGATATATTTTAAATACTATACTAACAGGAAGTTATTTGAAGATATCTTCAAATGATTTAGAGATAGCTTTAAATGATTCAGAGATCTCTCCAAATGAACAGGAAGTTATTTGAAGATATCTTCAAATTATTTAGAGATATCTTAAATGAACAGGACATTACTTAGAGATATCTCTAAATAGTTTAGAGATATCTGAAAAGTATTTAAAGATATCTCCAAAAACATTCAGAGATATCTTAAAACGATTTAAAGATATTTAAAAATGCATTTTAGATATCTCATTTAAAGCTCAGTTAAAATACATCTGTAAATCATTTTGAGGTATCTCTAAATGTATTGTAGTTATCTTAAAATGATTTAGAGATACATTTAAATATTTGAAGATATCTTTAAATATTTTGAGATATCTTAAAATATTTAGTGATATCTATAAATTAATTTTAGATATCTCAGTGATAATTTGACTTGCCATACAAAGGGGGTAGTTCCATGTGTCAAAATGCGTCAAATTCAAGGGACATCTTACTGAACCATAAATACACTTCCTTATTTCCTATAATCCTTTTTCAAATCTCATGTTAAGAAATTAACATTGCATTAAAACAAAACAAATAACACAAGTGTCAATGAAACTCAGGTCATTTTTTTTTTTTTACATCAATGATTCCTCATTATTGTCAAAAGTACATACTCAAATTTAAAAACATGCATCTCTAAATAATGTCAAAATAGGTTCATTGGTTTATACTGCTGCACCTGTTTTTTGGCACTACTATTACAAAGCCTCATATCACTGAGATTACTTGAGGTACCATCTTCATAGTTACGGCATTGTATAAGCACTTTGTGTTAAATACAGGGTGAATTCCTTGTAAATTCCACAATGTTTCAATTTGAGAACTCTCTTTGTTGAAGTGACGTCATAATTGGGTGATAGAGCTTTTATTCCATGTTGTTTAGTTTCTTATTGTAACAGAACCCTAATGTACAGTTATAGAACAAGCACCAAGAAAATACATTTTGTATTACAGTACCACACCCACAAGTATCACTAGGCCACAATGTATTCAAAAAGTGACACACATGAACAGCATAACCCTGTGCTGTTTTTATCACAAGCTGTATGTTTTTCAGTACCCTCCAGTATATGACTCTCTGTTATAAAACAGGCTGTAAAACATACTTCTTTGTCAAGATACTTTCTTGTAGCAGAAATAGAGTTAATTCTCTTCTGGCACCATCCTAACATCTTTGGCACATCAATCATAATTGTGTTGTGACTGGAGCAATGCAGTTTTAAACTTCAAGTGTAGGGTGATTGAAGTGATGCGGTTATTTGTTTGTCTTTACAAAAGGGACCTAACTCAAAAGGTTTCTAAAGAAAGGAGGGGCTTATTATCGACAAGACTAGATTCTTCAGAGTGGTCACAATAGACAGATGGTCGTTCTGTATCGCTGGTTTTCACAGGTTTGACTGATTTTCAATGGCAGATCACCTGAACAATTATTACAAAACATATTGGGCAGTACCCATAAAGGCTGTGATATATGTATAACATCACAAAAATATTTCTTGATGGAGCGTATTTCCCTTTTATACAGTTATGCCCATTACCTACTGTAGGCAAAAAGATGGCAGAACCAGAACAAGCCAAGAAGGGTGTGAGGTCTATGGGTATCCAGTTTACCCTATCTGAACAGTAGAAATGGATTAAAAGTGTGCTCTGTGACACAAAGTCTATGAGGACACAAACAACTACAAATACCAGAACAGAACACTGACCAAACAAAATGAACATATTTCCACTTGGTCTCATATTCCACCCCCTAAACTAATTTTTTGGGTGTAAACTTGAATAGAATATTTCGAGAGTTCAGGTCTGCTGTGGCTACCGTGACAATATATGTGCAAAAGCAAATTGAGCCCATGCATTGATTGGCAGGTTTACAAGTCTGAATAATGTAGTTGGCAATGTGTTATGTTCTCTGTATATTGCACCCATCTGCTTCACTAAATGATTTGCATAAGGGTGTGTTGTATACATTCTCACGTCCTGATGGCCTGTTATGAATCTCTCTCCATCAAACTCAATTCATACTGTGATAACAAAAAGGTTGGACTGAGAATGATTTGTATTTTGTATTTTGTGAGCATCATTTTAATAAATTAAACTTTGATAAATATAGATTACATAAAGGGAGAGAATACAAGCTTTCTATAATACATCAGCTACAGCTACATCAATAATTAAAACAATGAGGCAACAATGTTATAATCTGATTAAGTATCTCTTTAAATTGTCTAGAAGTGACTGCTGTTCAAAAGCAGACTACCAAGGGGAGGACAAGATGGATGTTAGATACACAGATTATTATTATTATTATTATTATTATTATTATTATTATTATTATTATTATTATTATTATTAACAGCAAATGGAAATGTTGCTTTATTTTAATATGCTTTGTGTTCAATAAATGAATATGTTCAGATTATGTTCAGGTTGGTACTTCACATACAGTACAGTATCATTACTATGTGGATTTTACATGGACATGGAATAACCGAATCACTGGTGAAATTAAACCAATGCTTTTTTCTGCGTATTTTCTTCCATGGTCCCTGTAGTGTACATACTAGAAGTGCAGCACTAGATCAGCCTCAGGACTATTGAAATGTTACAGAAAACTTCAAACAGCACCTTAAGTCATATTGGAGGAGACTGAGAAGTATTTTTCAGCTTTCTTGCTGTCAATACAAATAGATATAAGTCTACTATAAATCATCCTGCTCAGTGTGTTGCTGAATTATCATTTTGAGTCTAAGTTGGTTTAACATCCACTAGCCTCATTGCCAATACACATGTGGCCTAAGTCATTGAGAGCCCACAAGAACAGGTTCTTTTGGGCTGCTTCAAATCCTCAACTTTGAGATCGTCTTTGGTCCTATAATCTCTTGCATTTGTAGAATTATTCTGACTAATGATATAACAGCACATCATCAGTAGTGAGCCTTAATACCACCACTTGGACAAGAGGTATTATGAACAAGATATTATAAACAAATGGTATTAGAATTTAAACAAATATATTTCCAGTTATCTGCCTAATCAGCTAATAATAATAATGTAACAACAATCATTTCAACTTTTTTTATGTATTCTTGAGGTTCAGAATAAATATTGTTTATGTTTTATATTAATTGGAAATTATAACATCTTGGGCTTACCTTATAACAATGCCAATCAACTTTAATTGTTGGCTGGTTAAATTGTCTGGTTAAAATAAATGTTTTTGTGAGGTTTTACGTTGTTAGATACAGTACTTGAATTCTGCAGGTGCTGGTATAGTTTAAGCTAGGTAATTGAAGGAATGTGAATCCCCTTTCATCTTAATGACGCATTGGGGAACTGCTTTTATCATTGAGTTCATGTTGTCCATTAAGTATATATATATATATATATATATATATATATATATCTATATTATATATATAGTATATACACAATACATCTCCATTGACTGCTTGTAACTTGAGGAAGAGGCTTTACATATATTTCTACTTAAGTGGCTGAAAAAGCCTATCTTGACAATACCCTTCATATGTGGTACTGCCAGGCATTTACAGTTAAAAGTTATGAATATACTTTATTTTCCTAGAGTGCTGGACAGACAGCACTTAAAGAATAAGTAAAATAGTAGAACTGATACATATAATACTAGAGGTAGACGAAGGGTGGAAATCTAGAAACAGTTATCAGTTACACCTCTTAATCCAGTACCATTTTGGCCATTTAAAGCTCACATCTGGTAGCCTAGAGTTAATTAAATCAAATTAAAAAGGCACATAGCTTTTCCTTTGTGATATGTTGTAAGTTTTCCTGCTTTCACAACCACTTTTCTATAAGAAACCTGTGGAAATGTGTTGCAGCAGAAATCTGGTGTCAGAAATATGACAATTCTGTCACAATTTGTTTTTAAACAGTTCAGAATTGAAAATTGGCTAGGAAAGAGAGATCTGGGATGCAGTTGGATACAACATCGACACAGAATAAGGGTTAAGTAACACTGTATATTAACTGGGCAACAATTACTAGTGTCATTGTTATAAGATATTACCAAAAAATTCCTTCATTTTATTACCCTAACCCTATCCTGAATACTAACCTTATTACTGTGTAATAATTACTGGTAATTGTTTAAGTATAAAGCATGACCAATATTTACTGTGAACCTCAGGAATACATACCCAGTGAAAGTGATTGCTATGTTTATTAACTGATAGTCTTTGGCTGAGAGTACAGGTACAATTCTTCCTTTGGCCATTATGGATGTAATGCTTTGGTGTTTTATTGTTATGGTCTGTGTCAGGCAGTTCTGAATGTGTTCATGCTGACATGTATGGGACAGGCTTCCATTTTCCAAGGCTGCTTGCCAAAGTCTGATGTTGGAAAACAATGAAAGTAATCTGTCTGGCCTCATGTATCAGACATACTTACTACATTTTCCATGTCTATAGGTATCCACTTGGCTGTGGATCAAAGGAAAATGAATTAATTCTGGAAGTCCTCTCCCCTTTTGCAATTGGTTATACAGAAAAACAATTTGTTAAGCATACTAATATATGATATTATTGTCATCTGAAGTGACATTAATCTCTAGATGTGTGCTTTTCCATATTTGTTATTTTATGTTCATGTTTTACAGCCTTTCTGTTCCTTTTATTTCATATGTTTTTAATAGATTGCATATGTACCTTGTTTCGTGCATCTGTTTTTAGAGTGAACTTGTGGCTTAAACTCCTAACACAGGGTAACTGAGATAAAAGGTTTGGTGTGTTCATAGCTGCCAAGTGGATAGTAATCAAAAAAGTTTTAGCGAGTTCACCTCAGACTAAGGCAGAGATATGAGGTTAGAAAATGAATTCAGCTGAAGCAGTAGTAGTTAAAACATGTTGAGGGGGTGATTCCTACCCTAAGACATAAACATTTAAACAAGTATATTACCTAGTAAGGAAATATTGATTTGACTGCTTACAATTTGATGTGTCTTGTTTTTTATCTTACTTTTAAAAATGAAATCCTAAACTTTTGTTGCCAAAATCTTCTGTTTGCTAGGAGAATACATAGATGATTCTGGAAAGTGTCACCTCTGTGATGCAACCTGTTACAAGTGTACTGGACCAGATAAGAATCAGTGTCTTAGTTGTACACCCACAAGGTAAGTCCTGTTCCTTCCTCTCCTCATTGTCAACACTCACCTCTGCCAAACATTGATACTATGAATCTCTCATCCTGTCTTCTAACACAGCTGCAACTTTTATCCACCTTTTCCTCCATCGTTAAACCCCCACCCTCTTCCCAATCCTCCTCCTTTACACCTGATGATTTTGCCACCTTCTTCTTTCAAAGGAATCTGATACCCAGAAGCTATTCTCCAATCCACCTTCACCTATCCCCTCCTCACCTGACCTCACCCTGTCTTCCTGCTTCCCCCTCCCTCATGCTCAACTTTCACGCCAATATCTGATTCTGACCTTTGCTCCTTAACTGTGAACTCCAGGCCAACTACTGCTCATGTTTTTTCCCTTTCTTCCATTCTAATTCTCCTTGAATTTACTCTCCGCTGCCTTTGACACTGTCAGTCATGCATTTCTCCTTTCCCCTCTCTCTGATCTAGGAATCTCAGGCACTGCTTTTGACTGGTTTTCCTCCTATCTTTCTAACCATTCTTTTCAGGTATCTTGGCCCGGCCCCCTCTCTCTGAAGGAGTACCTCAAGGATCTGTCCTAGGTCCCCTTCTATTCTCATTCTATACCCGCTCGCTCACTAGGTACTCTTATCTCCTCTTTTGGCTTCTCATATCACCTATAGGCTGACAATACTCAGATCTTTCTCTCTTTTCCTTCCTTTGACTCCCATATCTCCTCCCACATTTCAGATTGTTTCTCAGCAATCTCATCTTGGACATATTCACATCACTTCAAACTCAACCTTTCTAAATCCAACCTCCTTTACTCTCCTTCAAATTCTCCTCTCTCCTTTGACCTCTCTATCTCAGTCTGCATTGATGCTATCAATCTTTCTTCCCTTTCATATTCTCAACACATACTTGTCGTTTCTTTCTTAGCAACATCTATATAATCTGCCCGTTTCTATCTACACATTCCACTCAATTCCTTGTCCAAGCTCTTTTTCTTCCTAGATTGTATTATTGCAACTCTCTCCTCGCTGGTCTCCTTGCTTCAGTTATTCGCCCTCTTCAACTTATTAAAAATTCTGTTGCTTGTCTGGTATTCTCCCAACCCCGCTACTCTCACGCTACCCCTCTGCTTCATACTCTCCACTGGTTACCTATCTCTGCTCGCATCCAGTTTAAGTCTCTTGCTCTTGCCTATCGCTCTTTTTATCATACTGCCCCTTCCGATCTCCAATCCCCTGTGTTCCTTACATTCCCTCTTGCCCTCCCGACTCATCCTCTACTGGCCGTCTTATTTTGCCTTCTCTTCACTCTCCTTCTGCCTTCTCTTCACTCTCCTTCCTCCCATGCTCTCTCCTTCTCTTCCATTGTCCCCCCTGTGGTGGAACCAGCTACCGGTTATCCTCAGGACTGTTCAGTCTGTTACTGCTTCTCAAAACATACTTACTCAATCTTTAGCTGTCATTTTTTTTTTTTTTTTTTTTTTTTTTTTGTATTTTTTTAATTTATAATTATTGTATAAATGTGTTTGTTTTGCATTTATAGATTTTTATATTTTCTTTTATCTATATTTTGCATAATTAAATATATGCATAATTAAATAATAATAAAAAAGTCCCTGTATTGTAAAATATAATGGATAGAAAATCTGCAATAAAACTAAATCAACATTAGCTACTTTTATAAAAATTATTATTATACAGTTAATACTGTCATAAGTTGCTATAAAATCGTGCAAGTTGCATTATACCATAGTGTACAATAACAGTCTTGGCAAGGGTCTTTACTATTTTTTTTTTTAGTTTTACTTGATTAACTTTGGTTGGACATTTTATATTTGCATACTCTACTGTGAACCCTCACTCAGGGGTAGTTGTGAGGGGTCCTTAGTGGTTGCCCATCAGAGGGAGGTTCAGATGCAGGTTCGATGAGAGACCACAGACACACAGAGTTTCTGGGAATGCAACATATTGCTTTCATAGACTTTCATTATGTCACATGAATTATGCATAACTATGTTCTCTTCTGTATCAGTATCAATTATGGTTGGGCCGATATAAAATGTGAAAGGTAGGATAACTGTAAAAAAATAGTGACAACCTTAATATCAGGGTATGCACAGGTCATCCTGAAAGTTATAAAATGAAGGTTTTATAAATAAAAATAATTGAGAACTACTATTATAAATGACTAAAATTCACAAAAATAACAAAAATCACACTTCTTTTCACGGAATGATTTAAACTGGCATTTTGTTTTTTACCGCAGCAAAAAACTGAAAAAAGGCTTAGCAATTTAAACCCTTTGACACCTAAATCAGTGTTATTGTACAAAACTCACAGTTTAGTAACAACAGCTTTTGTAGCAAGTGATTTTCAAACAAAATGTATTAATAAAATCAATCTGTTAATGTTTTGAAATTGAGTTGATGAGGCCACTAATGAACACATTTCTCATTAAAAAGCTTAATTGCGCAGGTCACATAATCACTTCCTGTCTCAACTAGATAAGAGGGACTCGTTAATCAAAATGCATGTTAACGAGATCAATAAAAATTAATGGAATAATTCGCTGTTATGGAAACTTTTATGCGTACAGGGAGACAGTGACCGGCGCAATCCACAGTCTAAAACAATATTTGCGCCAGCTACTTTTATTAAAAAATATTACAATTAGTTTTGGGTATTATGGTACCTCCCCAAAAAAGTGTATTCCTTTTGTTCTGAGATATTGTGGGAGTTATGTCATGTATAGAGGTTGTCTCCTTTGAGAAGCAAGGCATGCAGTGAGACCAGCTGATCCCTTATCAGTGGAAGACAGAAGATGAAAGGTAGAGGAAGATCTGAGGAAGAGAGTTTGGAGAGTCAGTGCGACAAACTATAAAAATAAATTTGGGTCAGAATCTAATATTTGGTACCACTAGGCATTGTAACATTTGTTCAAGTTTATCTTTGTTATGAAAAGTTATTTTATTGATGTTTATTTTTTTAAATTGTTGGTATTCTTATACACACACAAACATAAATTATTTTAATTAAAATATATTAACAAATCTTGACAAAAATAGTGTATTGTCCAAAATAACATCATTTTAATTACCTACTCTCTGTTGGCGTGAATGTCAGAATATTATACATTTGTACCACAGTGTTTAAAATGTCTATACTTTGCATAAATCACCAAAGTATTTTTATTTTTTATTTTTTTTATTTATTTTTTAAATTGCGCCTTTGTAATGTTGTCGATGTGGGAATCTGTTTAACTCTGCTTAGGGTCAGTTTCCATGCGGGCCTATTTACACGTGAAGTGGTGATGCGTGTATACGTTTGGGAGAATTACTCGTGTGAATCAGGTTTGTGGCCCAAAAAAACAGCCATTAGCTTGTATAAATGAGAAAAACACAGGAAAACCACACACATTTTCACATGGAAACCACATTTTATGTGAAAATGTAAATGAGCTAGTTTGTCCTTATCTGACACAGCTCTAAATATTGCAATGCAACAGGTCAGTTGTTACTGTGGGTTCTAAGATGGTAGAAAGTTGGCGGTTTTATGGTTAGCAGTGGTTATATTTCACCTTAATGATAATGCAGGCAGGTTTTTTTTTTTTTTTTTTTAAATGATGTAGTCGCCAAATTATTATTTTTTTTTTTATCATTTTCTCCCAATTTAGAAAAGTCAATTTTTTTTAGGCTCAGCTCACCGCTACCACACTTGCGCTGACTCGGGAGCGGCGAAGAAGAACACACGCTGTCCTCCAAAGCGTGTGCCGTCAGCCGACCGCTTCTTTTCACACTGCAGACCCACCATACAGCCACCTCAGAGCTACAGCGTCGGAGGACAACGCAGCTCTGAGCAGCTTACAAGCAAGCCTGCAGGTGCCCGGCCAGACTACAGGGGGTCGCTGAAATGGTGGCATCTATGAAGCATCCTTGTAATTAAAATATTATACTAGGGTGATCAAACGTATTTTTAGATTTCAGCAAACAAAACCCCAAAATAGGTTATTATCAAGAGTTTTTATTTAACTTAAACATATAAAATTAAAATTAAAAACATGTTTAGACACATCAAATTCGACTACATTTCTTGCCTGTCAGCCATCTTGGACTTAAGTTTTGCAAGCTACTGAATTTAGCTTTCAGAATTAAAAGAAAGGAAGATTTGTGACTAAAATATGAAAACTTCTCAAAGGAAAAATTCACTCTAAGATAGATTGTGATCTTTTTTTTCACACTCAGCCTCTGTCAATGCACCACTCTGTCAATGCACCAAAGTCTGTACTGCAAAAAAATGCATAGGTGTCATTTTTAAATGCATGGATTTTGTTTATAATATACATAAACGCAACATATTATAGCATGTTAAAAGCATGAGTCTAAAAGCACACTAGTTTTGCATAGTTGTAATGCCATGAGGACAATACGGTAATTGCCTCCTAATCTATCCACCGAGAACACCAGGTGTCTGCTGCAGTCAGCAAGATATTATTTCATGATGTCCCTTTGGGATTCCATAACTTTCCATTTCAGCACAATTGTGTGCTATTTAAAATCAAAAACATTAATGTCACAATAAAACTATAATAACTAACAATGATACACTTTTTATTAAAGCCAACATGACAGTGATCCAAAGGGATTCAATATAACTTTGTCTCTGCACTTTCTGTAGACTCTTGTGTTTTTTGCCATCATGTTTCATTTGCGTGTAAGATATGTATCATTTTTTGACATGAGAAAAAATACATAGAATAATCTGCAAATACTAAAGAAAGAAACAATTGGTCCAATTTTATTTTATTATTCACCAAAACCAGCCAATCAATACTTTGTAATGACGGAATCAAGCAGCCCGCAACTGTTGAGTCAGCCAATCACTGGAGTTCAGACAGCAATCTTTCAATAAACTGTGACGGGCAATTCAGTCCTATAGCTCCCTTCAGATATCTGTTACTGCCCAGATAAACTATAAGTAGTTCTGACAAGTACAGAAGTTATTTGTTTCGTGAAGTTTTTTTTTTTTTTCTAATTGTGTATGTGATCCTTTATGCAGCACTCAAAATATAAAAACATAATTATCACAAGAGTTTGTAATTTATTTTATTTCTGAGTGTAGCACTGCTGAATGTTTAATAGTTATGGGTGATACTGTGAAATGTTTTTTTTTTTTTTTTCCATCCTTAGGTACTTTGATGATGGCCATTGTATTATTGCTTGCTCCAAGGGGAAGTTTCAGTTAAATGGACAGTGCCACTTGTGCCACCACACATGCAAACAATGCAGTGGTGGGGAACCGTACAACTGCACAGCCTGTGACAAAGGTAAGACCGTTTTTCTGTTTTCAGGGTAATAATGAAAGGGCAGTTCAAAATACAGACAGATTGATATCTACAAAATGAACTACAGTCCTTTTGTAATATTTACAAAATGTACTATTTATTTGTGAGGATAACCAAGTTGTTACCAATATTTAATGAGTTTCTCGTATGAGAATTTCTCATAACGTAGTTCTAAATATAAGTTTACCCACCGCTTTCACGTGATAAAATTAATGACATGCAAATGAGGGAGTGGATATGTTGAAGAGCCTGAGTTGTGAAGACTGTAATGTGTGCAGTGCTTCATTAAAACAAAGTTGCAAATGACTTGGCTGGAGGCAGACAACAATTAGATATTAACTAAAGATTTGCAGTTGTGAGTGCAATGTGGGTTTATTCAGAATAAAAAGTGAGGAGTGTGTAGCTGGATAATAGTATGCTTACTCTATAAGCTTGTAATGCAATGCAGAGATACATTCAAATGCATCTATCTATCTATCTATCTATCTATCTATCTATCTATCTATCTATCTATCTATCTATCTATCTATCTATCTATCTATGTCTATGTCTGTGTCTATCTGACACTCTCTGAACTCTCTGATGCCCTGCAGGGGCTGAACAATGGAAAGACACCTGGACTTGATGGCCTCCCACTGGAGTTTTATAAAAAGTTCTGGTCTCTGCTGGGAGAGGACTTGTTGGATGTTTTCAGGGAGAGTGTGCAGGATAAAGTTCCACCTCAGAGCTGCAGAAGAGCAGTCATCACTCTCCTCCCTAAAAAGGGAGATTTGTGTAGTATTAAAAACTGGAGACCTGTGTCGTTGCTCTGTGCCGATTATAAAATCCTTTCTAGAACCCTCGCAAACCGCCTCAGGACTGTGATAGAGCGGGTGGTGCAAGGAGACCAAACATATTGCGTTCCAGACATTCCATTTTCAGATCCATTTTCGATAATATCTTTCTAATTCGAGATATACTGGCAGCCTCCAAGCTTTTTGGTTTCAGTGCAGGTGTAGTGTTGTTGGATCAGGAAAAGGCTTTTGACTGGGTAGATCACCTCTATCTGTGGAGGGCACTAAAAGCTTTTGGGTTTGGGACCGGTTTCTTAGAGAAGGTTCAGCTGCTCTATGGTGACGTCTCCAGTCTATTGAAAATCAATGGTGGCTTAAGCGCCCCTTTCCCTGTTCAGAGAGGTATTAGACAGGGGTGTTCCATGTATGGTATGCTCTGTGCTTTAGCAATAGAGCCTCTTATAAATGAGCTGAGGAGGGTATTGACTGGACTGTCCATTCCTCAGTGTCCCGGTAAACCAGTGAAGGTAACAGCTTATGCAGATGACATTGCTGTAATTGTTAACAACGAAACTGATGTTGACAGTGTAGGCACCTGTCAAAGACTGTTTGAGAAGGTGTCATCTGCTAAAGTAAACTGGGATAAGAGTAGTGCAGTGCTTCTGGGGGACTGGAGGGGTTGTCGCCCTCCAATTTTACCTGCTGGTTTGCAGTGGAGCAGGGGCGGGTTCCTTTATCTGGGTGTCCATCTCGGGGATGACAGCACAGTGCAGAGGAATTGGGAGGGGATGGTGGAGAAGGTGAAAAGCAGGTTACAGCGGTGGAAATGGCTGCTTCCCCAGATCTCCTATAGAGGTAGGGTACTCGTTATTAATAACTTGGTGGCCTCTAGCTTGTGGCACAGGTTCATCTGCTTGGAACCCCCACAGTCATTAGTAAAACAGGTTCAGGCTGTGATGCTGGAGTTTTTCTGGGATGGGGTGCATTGGATCAGACAGAGTGTGCTGTACCTGCCTCTGGCTGAGGGGGTCAGGGACTCATAGACTTTTCTAGCAGGACGGAGGCTTTTAGGTTACACGCCCTGCAGAGGCTGCTGTATTGCACTGAGGACATCCCGTGGAGGCAGTTTGCCTGTGCCTTCCTGCAGCAGGTGGGGAGGCTGGGTCTGGATAGGGGTCTTTTTCTGCAAGAAATGGGTAAACTGGAGATGGACTGACTACCAGACTACTATAAGAGCCTGCTGAGGGCATGGCAGTGGGTGCGTATTGAGCAGAGGGGCAATGAAAATATTAGCCTTGACTGGCTCCTAGAAGAGCCGTTAATATATAACACAATCTTGAAGTGTGATATTGTTCAGTCTGCTACTTTTATACATATGTTAGTGAAGGCAGGTGTTGTAAAGCTTACAGCCCTTTGAGATTTCAACACCTACAGCTGGGTGACTCCTCAGTGGTTAACGTCGGCTCTGGGGATGCGGTCTGTCCACACTGCTGAGCGTTTCCACACCCAGGTACGTGCTGTTCTCCCCGGTGAGGGGCTGGAGCTCTTGAGACAGCTGTTCAGGGATCGGAGAGTTCCTCACACTGATTCCCCCTTTCCATCACTGTTAGTGTCCCCAGCGATCAGTCAGGCTTTTGATGAGCAGGGTTTACTGACTGTAGAGGGTCTGAGAGATCTCCCTCTGTGCACAGTAGAGGGTAAACAGCTGTATAGGGTGTGTGTAAAGGGCCGATACCAGCAACAGCTCAGGGCACTACCAGACACACACTGGAGAGAGAGGCTGGGGGTGACGGAACAGATAGTGCCAGCTTAGAGAACCCTGTATAAGCCACCACTACCAAAAAGATAGGGGGATCTGCAGTGGAGGATCTTACATACCATGATTGCCGTTAACTCCTTTGTGAGCATCATAAACCCCGAGGTGAAGGATTCCTGTCCATTTTGCTCACAGAGGGAGACTGTTTATCATTGTTTTGTGTTCTGCACCAGATTGAAACCTTTGTTTGCTGCTCTGACGGAATTGCTTGCTGGGCTGGGTTTTGTGTTCTCTGAGGTGGTTTTTATTTTTGGTTTTACATATTGTAAAAAGAGAAAGTACTCAATCCAGCTGGTGAATTTTATTATTGGACAGGCCAAATTAGCAATTTTAAAGAGCAGGAAAAACAAAATGAATGACGTTTTAAATACTGATCTTTTCGTTATTTTTAGAATGCTTGTATTAACACGGGTTAGATTGGATTTTAATTTTTATAAGGCAATGCATAATTTAGCAATGTTTGAGGAAGTCTGGTGTGTAGACAGTGTGTTGTGTGCTGTTAAGGAGGATGGTGATCTGGAGGAGTATCTGCGATGTGAATTGTTATGTGTCCACAGTATTTTATGTATTGTTTTGTTTACCTTGGGTGGATCTGAATTGATTTCATAATAATCTGTGTTTTATAAATATTGATTGTGTGTATTCTATTTAATTGTTAAATAAAGTTTTTTTTCAAAAAGTAAAAAAAAAGTATCTATCTATCTATCTATCTATCTATCTATCTATCTATCTATCTATCTATCTATCTATCTATCTATCTATCTATCTATCTATCTATCTATCTATCTATCTATCTATCTATCTATCACACAATTGTAGTCAAAAGTTTACATACCCCAATGGAAATTTATAATTTCTAGAAATTTCTTTAAATTTTTGTAGCAAAAGTTTTGCTTTTGTGGATGAGGAAAAAAGTTACAAGAAATAAATTTGCAATGTGCAATTTTTTTTTTTTTTTTTTTTTTTTGCAAAACTCCAAAAATGCTAATTCAAAAGTATTCATCCCTTTTGATGCTATTGTCTACAAGGTGCTACAAATTTCAATAAGATAATAAGATAATTTAAATTTATAATATATATATATATATATTATATATATATATATATATATATATATATATATAATATATATATATATTTTTATATATTTCACGGTGCGTGAGCTGTTGGTGTAAGGATAGGGCAGAAGAAGCAGAAAGGAGCCGTTAGTAGGACAGATGCCAGCTAGAAAGGACCGACCGGAGAGGAGCGAGCGAGGCCTTGACTCTAGTAGCAGACCAGCGGAGCAGGTCATGGATATTAGGATAGAAAGTGGTCGCTGACTGAGGGAGACGATGCCGACACATCCCAGGGGCGCTCGTTAGACCCCCCAATTGGCCAAGAATTCACGATGCCTGGGACCAGAAATAAGGACTAGGCCTAGAGGTTAATATGGGACTTGAGCACGGAGTAGCCACGTCCCAAATGTAAGGCAGAGTATAGAACAGAGCCTCGAGTGAGGTAAGATAAGCGCAGGAGCTGTGAAAGGACAAAGTATGGCTGGGGGTCCGCTCTGGCTCACATGGTGAGGACACCCCTGAAGGTAATGGAGGCGGATGCCTAGCCCTGAGGTCGGGGAAGTTAGACTCACTTGACAACCCCCCCCCCCCCCCCCCCCCAAAAGGATGGACTTCCGGCTCATCGTGAAATCTCCCACACCATGAGACGAACAAAAGACAGCACATGCCAGCGCATAACATAAACAAAAGACAAGAAGGACAAACAGGAGGATGGTTAGTAATTTAGTAGGATATGACTATGTGTATACCTGCTGCTCAGTGGAGAGGAAAAAAACCCTTTAGGCTGATTAGGGGAAAACCTCTGGTGGCGCTGGCAGACAGGAAGCCCCCACTCCGGGCATACTAGTAATTTTAAAAAATGAGCAGCAACTATATCAAAGGAGGATGAATGAATATAAGAATCCACCACAGAGGAGGACCAGCTCTCCACATTCTTGATCAGGCTATGATTGATGTTGGCCCTACATGGAATGATGGGGGGGGGGTGGGGGAGTCCAGGAGGGAGGCCTGCTCTGGAGGCGAGGGTCTCAGTCCATATTCTGATCCAGGATATGATGAGTTGGCTACTACCTCCCACTCTCCACCCTGCTCTGGAGGCCACCTCTATTTGGAGTCCGAGGAGAAGAGGCTCTGCTCTGGAGGCGAGGGTGGAGAGGTGGGTGAAAGACCAGTGATGACTCGATCAACAAACTTTTGGACGAGAGGAATCAATAGCATGGAACTTACAATGAACAGGGGGGGGGGGGGGGGGGGGGTTCCTGCTGGGGAGATACCTTGATGTTGAAAAGAAAGGGGGGATAGGGGACTTGATACTTGATGACTGAATGAACTGACCACGCTGAAATTGATCCATCTTGGAGGTATGCAGCCAAATGGTGAAGTAAGCATCAAAGGAGGTCAATAGGCAGATGATCTCTATAGCTAGGTCCTTGTAGGGGGAGAAGCAGCCTTTCCGAAGAGTGGAAATGTGCAAATGGAAAATGTCCATTGATATAGACAGGCGGGAAGGTGAGGCAGGGGGAAAACTCTTAAAAATCCCACGGAGGGTCAGGTGAACTGCTGGTATGGAGATACTGGACGGAGATGGAGAGAATCCCTAGCATGGACGATGATCCGGTTTTGATTGAAGGAATATGATTATTGGATTCCTGACGCAGAAGATTGAAAACATTGAGCAGGCTGTAGAATAAGAAACTCTTGAACAAGGGGCGAGGACTGCAGACATGTAATGCTGAGCAGATTGATGAGGTTACTGAGAGTAGGATTCAGTCAAATAGCAGCTGGAGAAGCTGGGGATTCTGGATGGGGGTTGTGGAAGCAGATGGGACCAGCTGATGGAACTTGGATACTGAAAGTAGAGGCAGAAGGAGAGCTAGAACAGAGGGCTGAGTGGCAGCTGGACTGAACGAATGTCTGAATGCGGTGGATATTGTTCTTTGAGTGCTAAGGCAGATTTAGATAAAGCCAGAGATGGCGCTGCTTGGGGCAGAGATGGTCTGAGACCGCTGCAGAACCAGAGCGGATGAAGAATGCTCCAATGCTTCTGCAAAACCTGTTGATTTGGCTGGGAGCAATTTATGAGAGTATTGACTATTGGGGGTAGGAGGCCATTGACTGAAACATTGATAATCATAGGATATGGTTCCGTGTCTGACTGGCAGCTTGAGTTGATGAAATGATGACTTTGAAAGTTGAATAAAGTGCTGTGATGAGCAGGTCGGTTTGGAGGAATGGAGCCAGATAAGGAAACACAAATCTGGGAACAGGAATATGTCTGTGGAATGGATACCTGACCAGGGAAGCTGGAAGTTACTGATGGTAGACTCTGAGGATCTCAAAAAGCAGCTGAGTGCATTGCTTCATGACCAGATCCTCAAAGAGGGGAAGAGTTGAAATTGAAGAAGGTCAGTTGATATAGATAAGCAAAAGGTTGAGGCAGGAGGGGAACTCCTGAGAATCCCTCGGAGTGACAACAAACTGCAGGAATGGATGAAAAGTCGGTGCGCAAGCTTCGCAGTGATAGAAAACCAGCTTAAAGACTGTATTTAGAACTTGTGGTGTTATACTGTCATCTAGAGGTTATGACTGGAATTAACCATTGGCTTGAGTGAAGCAGGATAGAGTATATTTGGTTATTCTGTTTAAAATCGTTGTCTATGTAGAACAACAATTGTGTATTCTTTTAGATTTGAATATATTCAATACATGTTTTTAGGCCAGTTAGTCATATATATGAATAAGTTAATGCAGTATTTAGAGGTCACAATTCGACGAGTTGAACGCACCTTCACAGGTAGTGAAAGCGCAGCAACAGGAAGCCAGAAGATTGCAGTACTGAGACACGGAGCTCACAGTGTCGGATGAAGCTGCCTGATCACCATGGCAATTTACCACTCCCCACATTCACTCAATGAAGACATTGCCATGGTAACCATGGTTTCAGAGGCGCTGGTGAAATAGTTGCAGTACAGCAGTGTCGTTGGAGCATGTTGTGACCAGTCGAAATCACGAGCTGCCACAGGATGAAATGGGGTATGAAATGGTCTGGATAGGTCTTTTAAAACTTTGAACGTAGCTGATGGAAATCCAGGGCAGGATCTTCTAAAGGAACGGTAAATTGTGCTGTCTCTGGGAGTCGGGGAGGGGCACTTGATTGCAAGCTAAGAGTAAAGAAAGATTCAACTGACAGAGCTTTGTGGTGGATTTAATTTTTTTAATGTATATTTTGTACAGATTTGATTTTTAAACAAAGAGTTTAACTTTATGTTGTTGTCCTTGCTTCTCTGCCCTGTTGTATCCCTACTTAACCCACTGTTTTCTTTCTAGCATGATGCTTTTATCCAGAGCGAGTTCACTTTTGTTGTTTGAAATTAAAATGTTGTAGTCAGATAATTCCCCTTTGTATGTATGTTATTGATTGACATGTTGTTATTATTATTATTATTATTATTATTATTATTATTATTATTTATTATTATTATTATAGTACTACTGCTAATCAGGGTCTGTACACTATTTCTAATAAAAGGGTCTATTAAAAGACCCTTACAAATACATCACAGAGATATTTACACCCACTAATATTTTTCAGTTGTCAAAGGCACAAGCTTGATTCAATTCTTCAAATGACAACGTGAGACTTGCAGCTTTTCCCCATTCCCCTGTATCTGAGTTCCGAGCAGACGCTTTTATTATTATTATTATTACTATTATTATTATTATTATTATAGTAGTCGTAGTAGTATTTAATTGTGCATTCATATCTTTGAGTGAGTCTTCTACCCTCTAGGTCTCAGCATATATTACAATTGGCCAGTTATTCACAGTTGTTTGTCAAAGGTATCCCAATGTATGCTTCTGCTACACATATTAAATAGTGATTTCTTGTATCTTTGAAAATATATTTATTCAGGGCTACAAGAGCACAACACAGACAAAGCAGTACATAAGTGTAACAAGCTTAACTGTCAGTTTTTTGTTTTGGAACTTTTTATTTTTATATTAGAAAACAGAATAGTTGGATGTTTGGAATGTGCCATCTACATATATTAACAATAAATAAATAGTGGTGTTTATAGGAATGTACTATATACATATATATTTTTATGATGTTACACTTACATAAATTAGGGTTTGTAAACTTTGGATGACCACTGCATACACACACACACACACACACACACACACACACACACACACACACACACACACACACACAGATATGGTATAAATCTATTCTCCAGCAGCTTACAGGATTACATTTTTGGGTGCCCTGCCAAATGGGCAAACAAATGTTTCTACATATTGTGGCGGCGGCGGACAACAGAAACACACCAAAGGCAGTTTTGAGGCCAAAATAGCAGTAACAACAACCACTGTTTATTTCTTCCTTGAGAAATAGATGCTCTAAGAAATGGGATGGGGGTCTGCTAGTAAACAAAGAGAAAACATACACACACAGAAAATCTTTCAAGGTGCAGGGTAGAAAGATTTTAAAGTTAAACAAACATAGTACCCACACTCTTATATATTATGCTCCAAAGTGTTTATTTTTTATTATACACAAGATCAATGTTTCGAGCTACAAGAGATCTTCATCAAACCTTGTATCCAACTGCTTTACAATTGTGCAATACAAGTCTCGCTGACACTGCTAAGTTATATTAAAACCTGCATATTGAGGGTGGCGGGGGGAGTTCCTGATAAGTGACGCGTTTGTGAACTTCACAGATTTTTCTGGAAAATGAATTGTAGTTTGGCATGGTGATGTCGTAGAGCTGTTATGGTCTGTGAGGTAATGTCCGTCGCGGTGATGTCATAATGCTGTTATGGGCAGTCGGTGTAATGGTCTGTGTGCTAATGTCCGTTGCGGTCTCTGTCATACAGCGACGTGTATTGCTTTGTTGTAATCCACGGGTTGATCCCAAAATAATAACAGTCCCGTTCTTTTTACACCGACACGTAACACAAACATAATCACTAGTCCACAGTGAGTGCTCTAGTGCTTGTAGTGCAAATACAGTTTATCTTGAAAACAAGTGTAATGATGTTAGGATATGTGCTAGCCCTTGGCGACAGCTCCGGATCAGATTCAGCTGTCTAATAATAACAAACAGTGTTTTTATACACAACAAAAACAAAACAAAACACTCACGATAATAGCACATGTTTCCTTCTGGTTCAGCATAACCATACAAAGGAACAGATCATTTCGCTACACCCGCTTTTTGTACCGTCAATCATGACCCATTGGTTACCTCCAATCAGCAGCTGCCACTTCGTATGGGAGTGAGCCATCTGACCATCCAGTCCAGGGCACTCTGTTCCCATTACACAGCACCCTCACAGGGTGGGAGAGAGATTTATCACCAAGAATCATTCTGTCTCTGTCATACATGTACAGTACTGTTAAGTGCTATTTAGTATGAAAATTAGAGCATTTATTATAAATTGTAAGAAACAAAGGCCTTTTTTTAAATTAAAAAGTCACATGTTTTGAACTAAGCAACAAATACAGTATGTGAAATATACGAATTTATAATAATCAGTTAAAGGTACAAAATCATATCATTTAACATGAAAATATGTTGTGTTATTCTTTTAATTAAATTTTACATGACGTAGCAACACATATGTTACCAAACAATAGCCTGGTACATGCAATGCACCACATTTCTGGAAATCAAATTGCTCTAATGTTACTAGAAATTGTGTTGTTTACATCAGTACTCACACCAATATATAAATTACATTACACATTGCAGCTTTTATCTGGAAGTTTTCCTTTAGGCCAACATTAAAATCCAATTACTCTTTCTTCGTATCACAGAGATAAAGTGGTTTCCACTGTTGACTGTTGCTCCAAAAAGTGTGTACCTAAAATAAAACACTTTCTTTGTGTGTGTGTGTGTGAAGTAAGAATGTCGTTCAGCAGTTCTCAATGTTTTCACTTGTCAGCTGTCGTCGCCTGAAGATCGCATGCGTCACTTCCTTAGCAACGGTCTTAACAACCATGAACCTGGTTCTACACAAACCAACACCATAACTTAGCCAGTTTGTTATTATTATGGTATATCTGTGTTGTTTGATAACACATATTTAGAACCTACGTAATAAAAACATTACGATAGGATAGACAATTAATCAAATTAATTGATATGATTGCCTGCCCCGGGTGTTAAAATGTCTAGTTACAGCTCTGTCTTTCTATTCATAAATCAATGTTTCAAGGATCTTAGGTGTTAGACTTTTTTTTTAATTTAATTGTGTTTCAAACTATTACTGTTATTGATGCTAGCACAGAAAAAGATACATAAATAAAATAACATAAACAGCCTAGTCAAAAGTCCTTTTATAGTATGATGCAGTGAGATTCCAAAATGTTATTATTTTTGCATTTATTAAATATTTACTTTCCAAACAACCTCTGATCTGAGCCTGAAAAGTCCACACTAGTGTATACTGACTTTAATATATGTGTGTGTGTGTGGTCCAGTGGTTAAAATCCAGGGCTTGTAACCAGAAGGTCACCAGTCTTTATATAGCATCTAGTTTATATAGCATCTTTAGTTTATATATACAGTGGCTCTCAAAAGTATTCACCCCCTTGGACTTTTCCACATTTTATTGTGTTACAACATGGAATCAAAATGGATTTAATTAGGATGTTTTGCCACTGATCAACACAAAAAAAAAACATCCAGAACTTGTTTATTGAGTGTCAGTTTTGGGTTCCAATTAAGGTTGGCTGTGATCGGCTTAACGTGTCTGCAGACAGCAAGAGCAAGCCTCGATTTCCTCGATGGCAGTGGGTGAGGCTAAGGGGAATGATTGACACTTTGTGCTTGCACAGTTCAGATAAAATGTATTTAAATAAACTGTGGAGCAAAAGTATACAGCTCAAATAAAGAACTTCTGCACCTAGGGTAAATTGAATTTCAATTTACAGTATGCTATTTTTTTCCTTGAAGAAATTGAATTTCAATTTAAGGTGTGCTGTTTTGTTGTTAATAGATGAATTTGAATTATATTATTTACTTTTTGTTACTTTTACCTCTCATATCAGTGCACTTGTGTTGTAAACATTTCAACATGGCATTGTTGATTTCCGCAATTGTCGCCTATAGCTACACACAAAGCAAAGTTGTTTGTATGCAGATATACAAATATCATGGATGAAGAGAATAATTTCAACACAAAACAATAGTACCTGTATGACCCATTATTGTTAGACAGCGAGAGTGAGGATTCAGAAGAGGATAGCTGTCAGTTCGTTTCAGCAACGTGGATAAACCCACCCGCAATTCTCTGTGAATGGTTGCAAATATGAATGTTGACCTTTCAGTAATTTTCTAGATTTGCACTGGTCATTCAGCCTTGTCATTGTACTGTAGTAAGTTAGATACACGGCAGCCTGCATGAAATATAATATTCTGTTACCAGCGTGACAATGATCTGGGAAGAAAAACGGGTTGAAATGTGCATCCCAAGAAAGGTTCTGGGGACGCTGGGACCAGCGTTCCAAAAGTGGGACTGTCCTGCCCAAAACAGGACGTCTGGTTACCTTAATTAGAGGTAGCCTACCCTTTCCTACAACAGAAATTTTTACAGCAACAAATCTGGTTGATCATTTTATTTTTGCACTTACACAGTACATTACTAAGGCTCCACCTATTTCACGGCCGTGACAAAAGTGACCCGGACCGTAAAATTTATTCTTTATCGTGCAAATTTTGTGCACTTTTACCCTGAACTTAAATCCAAGTTCTGTGTACCAGGCTAGGTTCCTGATGTGATTTTAAGCTTTCAATTTCAAAAAGAAAAGTGGACTGGATTTATTGATGACACTTAACAGCAGCCAATAACCACTCTGGGCTCTTATCAGCTGATTGGTAGATCTGGGCATCAGGGGCGGGTTCAGTATACTCTGCAATCTCAACTAAGCGAGTGAACATTTTGCCAAAATTAATCAAAAACAATCTACAATAATTACTGCGTATACAATCATTTTGCATTCTACTGGTGGCAAACTATTTTGTACAAATTGCAATGTTTCACTGGATCACATACGTCGAGCTACGATCCAGCGGCATTTAGACTCAGACAGCAGTCAAAAACGAAAAAAAAAAAGAATTCTGAAACAGCGGCACATGACAATGTACAAATGTTAAATATTATTACTTTCTCTAAAGACAGACGGCTACAGTTGGGACTGATTTAAAACAGATTAATATGTATAAAATACATTAACAAAGCAGGTTACTCTTGATCTCTGCATAATCATTCTATATTTGTTCACAGATACAAATTCTCAGTTACTTTTAGCAGCAACAACATAGATTACATTCTTAACAGTAAGATAATATATACAAGACAATTTTTTAATTTCATGGAATATTCTATTTCATTAAAATATTATCAATTTGTTATCATGGGGTCCCAATCATTAAAAAAAAAAAATTATTATTTGATGATTATCTAATCATATATTAGCGCATATATATATTAATATATATATATATTATATATTAATAATTCGCGATATATATATATATATATATATATATATATATATATATATATATATATATATATATATATATATATATACACACACACACACACACACACACACACACACACACACACACTACCAGTCAAAAGTTTTAGAACACCCCCATTTTTCCAGTTTTTATTGAAATTTAAGCAGTTCAAGTCCAGTGAATAACATGAAATGGTGCAAAGGTAAGCGGTAAACTGCCAGAGGTTAAAAAAAGAAAAAAAAAAAAGTTTAGGTTACCAAAAACTGAAAAATAATGTATATTTCAGAGTTATACAAAAAGCCTTTTTCAGGGAACAAGTAATGGGTTTACAACTTACAGCTGTTCTGCAGCAGTGGAAGTAAATTAAGCCTTGAAAGTTGATGCTAACAATTCCTACATGTGTCCCAACTTTTGTTGATTACTTACAAACCCTCTGTCTGTATAAAAGCAGTGTTGGAACAGACTGTGTTACTACACCCTCTTAAGCATTATCTGGAGTGTATTGTACTGCAGGAAGTAGTATATTGCTATCATAATGGCGAGAAAAAGGCAATTAACAAAGGAAGACAGACAGACCATATAACCCTTAAAAGTGTAGGTCTTTCCTTTAGAGAAATTGCAAAGAAAACCAAGGTGTCAGTGAGTACAGTTTCCTACACCATAAAAAAGGCACTTGGAAACTGGAGGAAACTCTGACAGGAAGAGGTCTGGCAGACCCAAAGCCACAACAGAATCAGAAGACAAGTTTCTGAGAGTCAACAGCTTGCGTGATAGACAGCTCACAGGACAACAGCTTCAAGCACAGTTTAACACTGGTCAAAATAAGCAAGTCTCAGTTTAAACTGTGAAGAGAAGACTTCAAGCTGCAGGTTTGACAGGTCGAGTGGCAGTAAGAAAGCCATTGCTAAGGCAAAATAAGAAAAAGAGGCTTGCCTGGGTCATGAAGACTGGAAGAAGGTCTTATGGATCGATGAATCAAAATTTGAAATCTTCAGTTCATCAAGCAGTGTTTTTGTACGCTGTAGAGTAGGCGAAAGGATAGTTCCTCGGTGTGTGACAGAAACTGTCAAACATGGAGGAGGACGTGTGATGGTCTGGTGCTCTTTTGCTGGATCCAGAGTCGGCGACTTGAACAGAGTGAGTGGCACCCTGAACCAAAATGGCTACCACAGCATTTTGCAGCACCATGCAATACCCTCTGGTATACGCCTACTTGGTCAGGGTCTCATCCTACAGCAAGATAATGACCCAGAACATACCTCCAGGCTATGTCAGAACTACCTTAGAAGAAAAGAACAAGACGGTAGGCTATAAATCATGGAATCGCCAGCACAGTCTTCAGACTTAAACCCCATCGAGCTGGTTTGGGATGAACTGGACAGAAGGGTGAAAGCAAAGCAACCTACAAGTGCAACACATGTGTGGGAACTTCTACAACAGTGTTGAAAGAACTTTCTGAACAATATTTGATAAGCATTGTAAAAAGAATGCCACGAGTGTGTTGGGCTGTTATATCTTCAAAAGGTGGCTACTTTGATGAGTCAAAAATTTTGATTAAATTTTGCTAAACAAAACGATTCTATGATTTCTTATTTATTTTCAATTGTTTATTTGTTCTATGGTTTAATTACATTGAGACATTACATTGAATACATTGAGACATTAAACTGTGTAAATTTCAATAAAAACTGGAAAATTGGAGGTGTTCTAAAACTTTTGACTGGTAGTGAAATATATATATATATATATATATATATATATATATATATATATATATATATATATATATATTGTACAAAAATATATAGCGTACAAAACATCAGGTATACCTTCCTAATATTGAGATACACCCCCTTTTGCCCTCAGAACAGCCTCATTTCGTCAGGGTATGGACTCTACGAGGTGTCGAAAGCGTTCCACAGGGATGCTGGCCCATGCTGGTCCTCTACTCTCAATATCTCGTTCCATCTCATCCCAGAGATGCTCAATTGGATTGAGATCTGGTGACTGGGCAGGCCTCTGCAGTAAGCTGAATTCACTGTCATATTTGTGGAACCATTCCTGGACAATCCTAGCCTTGTGGCATGGACCTTTATCCTACTGAAAAAATCCATTAGCAGATGGAAACACTGAACATAAGAACATAAGAAAGTTTACAAACGAGAGGAGGCCATTCGGCCCATCTTGCTGGTTTGGTTGTTAGTAGCTTATTGATCCCAGAATCTCATCAAGCAGCTTCTTGAAGGATCCCAGGGTGTCAGTTTCAACAACATTACTGGGGAGTTGATTCCAGACCCTCACAATTCTCTGTGTAAAAAAGTGCCTCCTATTTTCTGTTCTGAATGCCCCTTTGTCTAATCTCCATTTGTGACCCCTGGTCCTTGTTTCTTTTTTCAGGCTGAAAAAGTCCCTTGGGTCGACACTGTCAATACCTTTTAGAATTTTGAATGGTTGAATTATGTCGCCATGTAGTCTTCTTTGTTCAAGACTGAACAGATTCAATTCTTTTAGCCTGTCTGCATATGACATGCCTTTTAAGCCCAGAATAATTCTGGTCGCTCTTCTTTGCACTCTTTCAGAGCAGCAATATCTTTTTTATAGCGAGGTGACCAGAACTGCACACAATATTCTAGATGAGGTCTTACTAGTGCATTGTACAGTTGTAACATTACTTCCCTTGATTTAAATTCAGCACTTTTCACAATGTATCCGAGCATCTTGTTAGCCTTTTTTATAGCTTCCCCACATTGTCTAGATGAAGACATTTCTGAGTCAACAAAAACTCCTAGGTCTTTTTCATAGATTCCTTCTCCGATTTCAGTATCTCCCATATGATATTTATAATGTAAATTTTTATTTCCTGCGTGCAGTACCTTACACTTTTCTTTATTAAATGTAATTTGCCATGTGTCTGCCCAGTTCTGAATCTTGTCTAGATCATTTTGATTGACCTTTGCTGCTACAACAGTGTTTGCCACTCCTACCATATAGGTAATTTTCCATTTTGGATCTTATTATAGTTTCCATAAGTTTGCATATAATAGAAGTCAGGCTTACTGGTCTCTATTTACCTGGTTCAATTTTGTTTCCCTTTTTGTGGATCGGTATTACGTTTGCAATTTTCCAGTCTGTCGGTACCACCCTTGTGTCAAGAGACTGCTGCATGATCTTGGTTAGCAGTTTGTAAATTACTTCGTTCATTTCTTTGAGTACTACTGGGAGGATCTCATCCGGCCCAGGGGATTTGTTTATTTTAAGAGCTCCTAGTCCCTTTAGCACTTCTGCCTCAGTTATGCTAAAGTTATTTAAAACTGGATAGGAACTGGATGACATGTGGAGCATGTTGTCAGTATCTTCCTTTGTAAAAACTTGTGAAAAGTAATCATTTAATATATTTGCTATTTTTTTTTCTTCAAATACAATTTTGCCATTTGTATCTCTTAAACATTTAATCTCCTTTTTCAATGCTCTCTTGCTGTTGTAATATTAGAAAAACAATTTGGAATTAGTTTTAGCTCCCTTAGCAATGTTCATTTCTATTTCTCTCTTGGCCTTTCTAACTTCCTTTTTGACTTGCGTTTGCAGTTCCGTGTACTCTTTCTGCGTACTTTCTTTTTGGTCCTTTTTTAATGCTCTGTAAAGTGTCTTTTTTCGCTGAATATTTTTTTAAATTGATCTATTAAACCAATTTGGCAATTTAGTTTTACATTTAGATTTGTCTACTTTAGGGATGTAATTGTTTTGTGCCTCTAGTACTACATTTTTGAAGAACAACCATCCTTCTTCTGTGGGTGTTTTCTCTATTTTACTCCAATCTACTTCTGTTAGTCTCTGTTTCATACCTTCATAGTTTGCTTTTCTAAAATTGTAAACCTTAACTTTAGTCATTACTTTTGGGGATTTAAAAAACACTTCAAATGAGACCATGTTGTGGTCTGAGTTTGCCAGTGGTTCTCTGACCTCTGTTTTAGTTATTCTGTCTTCGTTATTTGAAAAGACTAAATCAAGGCATGCCTCCCCTCTTTGTGCTACCCATTGGGTTTTCCCATTTTATATGGGGGAAGTTGAAATCCCCCATTAGTATGGCTTCTCCTTTGCTACACACATTTCTAATGTCATTGTATAACAGATTATTGTGTTCACCGTCTGAATCTGGCGGTCTATAGCATGCTCCTATTATTATGGCCTTTGAATTTTTGCCCATTATTCTGACCCATATTGATTCGGCTTTATTTTCTTTGTCCAGGTTTAACACCTGGGCTTCAAGACAGTTTCTTATGTATAGCGCTACCCCTCCTCCTCTTCTGTCCTGCCTGTCTTTCCTATACAGTGTATACCCACAAATATTATATTCGTCCCCATCACTCTCAGACAACCAAGTTTCAGTAAACCTATCACATGCTGCTGCCATGAAGGGATGCACCTGATAGGCAATGATGTTCAGATATCCTGTGGCATATCAACTTGCCCAATGTGTGCCATGAAAACACACCCCACACCTTCACCAACCTGCAATGTTGACACACGGCATGATGGATGTTCTCATGTGGTTTTCACCATACCTTAGTCCTCCCATCAGCATGAAACAGCAGTAACCGGGATTCCTCAGACCAGGCAATGTTTTTCCAATCCTCCAGTGTCCAGTGTTTTCGTTCCTTAGCCCACTGCAACTGCAGTTTCTTGTGTTTTGCTGAAAGAAGTGGAACTCTGGTAGGTCATCGGCTGCCATATGCCATTCGTGTAAAGGTACAACGAGTTGTGCATTCTTTTATGGGTCTTTCGGCACCAATGTTGTACTGGACTGTCAGCTGTCTAAACAAGTCCACCACTTGCTCTGAACATGTCTTGTCAGCCTCCTTTGGCCTATTTCATCAATGAGCCGTTTTCGACCACTGACCTGCCGCTGGCTGGATGTCCTTTGGGTGGTGGACCATCCTTGATACACACAGGAAACTGTTGAGCGTGAAAAACCCAGCAGCGTTGCAGTTCTTGACACACTCAAACTGGTGTGCATGGCACCTACTACTATACTCCCTTCAAAGGCACTTAAATCTTTTGTCTTGCCCATTTACCTTCTGAATGGCACACATACACAATCCATGTCTCAGTTGTGTCAAGGCTTAAAAATTCGTCTTTAACCTGTCTCCCCTAACCAGTTACATCAATAAGGGATCATAGCTTTCACCTGGATTCAGCTTGTCAGTTTATTTCATGGAAAGAGCAGGTGTTCTTAATGTTTTGTGTGTGTGTGTCTATATATATATATATATATATATATATATATATATATATATATATATATATATATATATATATATATATATATATATATGTTGTAGTTATATATATTTGGCCCGTCGACCGATTTTTCTATATATATATATATATATATATATATATATATTATTATATATATAGATTCTTTAACCCGGATATATTTTCTCTCAGTAATAAATAAACTACAGTAACACTAGGCCCTAATGCTCTTCTTTATTGTAAGTGAGTGTGAGAGTCTTTCAGACCAAATATTTTCCTTAAAACAAAACAAAAAAAGTAGGAAAATCTGTCTTTAGTTAAACCTTTCTTGTGAAGATCAAAAAGTACTGGAAAGCTGCATATGCATGTAGACATTCTGCCATTCCCACCTTATCCTATATATGAGAGAAAAACAGATGTAGATTTGACTACTTCCTGTATTTGACTGCTATTTTGAAAACACTATGCAAATAAGGACCCATAATTAAAACATAAACATTCTAATCAGGTTGTGTTTTGTCTGTGAGTAAGGAATATGCTCGATTTACATAAGATTACCCCCCCCCCCCCCAACTGATATAATATATTAGTGAAGCTATGCCCATTTTTTTATATGGTACATGTATGTCTTTCTATTATTTGTTGATGTAACAAGAGAGACAACAAAGTATAGTTGTTACAAGTCTTTTATTTTCAAGTAGCAGCAAACATTAACCCTCAAAATACACTAATACAAGTGCAGGTGTTTTAGATGTGTCTACACAGTATAGCTGTATATCATGCATATATTCATCTAAATACATGTATTCATCAAAAACAATGACCCCCATGTTAAATGTATTAATTAAACACAAAATTCATACAAATGAATGCAGATATCAAGCCCAGAATGGTCTGACTTCTTGCAGATTGGTCATTTACATTTTTGCATGTTTTATTTACGCAATTGCCAAGATGTCAACCTCTATTCAAAAACACAGTAATACAAAAATAAAGCATGGTAATATTTCAAAAGAACATCTTACATGAATACATACCCCATCTCCATATTGACTATATATATAATATATATATATATATATATATATATATATATATATATATATATATATATATATATATAAATTGGACGGTTAAATGGTGCCAATTGCCAAATGTAATGGTATTTACAGATTTTTGTATAATGTTAACAAGACAAAATTAGCCAGTAGGATCATATGTTGCTAGCTCTACATAACATTTCAAGCGGTGTTTGCAATGCCAGTGGGTTGGGTAATATTTAGTCTATGGAAGCAGTACAGAGAATTATATATATATATATAAACAACAATGTTGTTTTTAATGGAAAGTCATTGTAAACCATCCAATCCCAGATTCTTGTCATAAAGAATTATGTGAGCCATTGAATGTGTAAATCTGGCCAGCTTCATAACCCAGCTGCTTTAACAACAGAGCTACACAGCCAGCTGGCTGGACAAAGTGTTCCTGGATAAGTCTGTGAAAAAAAGCGAGAATAAATGAAAGTATGCATACCAGCATTTATCTTTACACCAAATACATAGTAGAAAGTAAATTGCATTTAAAAATGACAGTCAAATTACCCAATCTTATTTCATGCTGAGTGCAGAAGTGGTATACCAGCTGAGCTATTAGTAGTCATCATTTCAGTAGGTTATTCAGCTCCACATTCCTAGCATTAGTTCTGCATGTAGCTGGGGAACATGAACTGCTTGGTGATTTTCTTTTCTCCTCCAAACTGCATGATACATCATATAGCGCTGGGACCCGAATATGAAAGGAAACAAATTTACCAAGAATATTTGAAGCATAATTACATTTAAACAGGCATATGAGTTAATATTAAGCGAAAAAAAAATATATATATTTTTTTTCAGATTAAATTGTTTTGTTGATTTCTTTCTTTTTTTTTTTTAACATTAATCAATCATTAATAAGCACAAATATAAGTAGGTATGGAATGTACCCTAAATTGATGTTTACCACATATGAATTCAACAGAAAATATATTAGTTCATACATATTATATTTGAATAACTGACACTTATTATAAAGTGTAACCATAATATCTTTGGCATGGCATGGACCTCCTGTTTAAAGAACCGTACCCGTATATTTTTATATATATATATATATATATATATATATATATATATATATATATTATATATAATAGATATATAGATATATAGATTAACAAAGTTTAAGACTGTTTTATATTAAACATTTAAATTCTATATACCTGTCTGCCTTACTCCTAAGTAAAGTAAACAGTCAGCTATTAGCAAGGTCAGATAATGGGGTCAGGTCAATTGACCACTGTTGCTGTAAGTGCCTGCGTTGCTGATCCCTGAGTTACAGATTTTTAGGAAGTACATTATATCCTAATTATTAGGCAGCCCATGGGAACTCAGCTCTTTAAATGCCATAATAGGGCAGTTATGTATTCCTAACAACTAGTAACTAGAAATAGATTAAGCATTATTGTTACAGATGGTGATCCTCAGCATCTGTAATCTACATTCTGTTCATTTACACTAATGGACAATGCAGATACTAATCTTTCCACTGCCATTTATTGTAAGTTCTCGGAAATGAAAAAAAAAAAGTAAAGCCTATTCCTCCTTGAAACATATCTCCTACAGAGAATAACTACATTGCCCCTTTCCTTTGTGTGGTTCAGATAAATTTGGAAACAACCGCTACCTGTTCCAAGGAGAGTGCAAGGAAGCCTGCCCTCGGGGCTACTATCCCTCTGCAGAGAAGATCTGCCAGCAGTGTCCTGATAACTGTGAGGTGTGCGAGAGAGCTAATGAATGCTTAAAGTGTTCATCAGACTACTACCCATCTAATGGAAAATGCATAAAGCTGAATTGTGAAGAAGGTGGGTTCTCTGATATGTATCTGTAAAATGTTTCTGCGCCGCCAATTTAGAGAGACAGTGTAAAGCCAAATCTTATCAGGTACAACAGGCCTGCTCAAGCAAATGTATTCTTAGTAGTATTTTTGTATGGCCCCAGCTTAGCCAAAGGGAGGTTGGTATGTGGCTGCATGGGATGGGATATATAATCTGAAACCTGTTCTTTGAAGCCAGCCACCAAGCTCCAGTCTGTGGGCAACACATGAGTCCTCCATTGACCCAATACAAAACAAAGCAAAACCAAAAATAAATGACATGTGCATTTAAATAAACAAACAAACCAAAATAAAAATATTAAAGTTTAAACAAAGCAAAATAGAATATTTCACGATTTAGCAATGCACTTGCTGCTTTAGGTGGCAGATAAGCTTTAATTTAAAGCTTATTTTAGGACATACATTCTAAAGTGATAGAGTGCTAGGTATCTTATGAATGTTGCTTGCAAATCAAATGATCAACAAACTGGAATGATTCTTTACATTTATTCACAGATATGAATTTCAAAACTTGAACCTTTTATGTCAACATAGTTTAAACAAAACAGTTCTGTTCATTTTGCACATACATTCAAACTGTGTATAAAGCGTAAACATGCATCCATATTTGAGTTTTAACTCTACTCACACTATCTAATTAATGCACAATCAGCATGCATTAAAACAACAACACGTGATTGCCATTTAATTCTCAAAATGTGATCTCCATTACTTAGGTAGTGTGGATAGGATATTATATGATACCTTTAAATAGAAATTACAGAGCTGGAGACAAGAAAGAGTGCTAAAACACCAAGTACTCCTCAATCTGTTGATAAACTATGTTAAATTACCATGTTTCTGCCTAGTGGGGAAAAAAACATGTAGCACTCAATAAAAAAACAAGTGTAGAAAGAAAAGGAAAACATGACATCGACATGAGAGAAAAAGAGCAGTTTGCAAAGTTATCATTTTAATGGCATACATTCATAATTTGTATAATTATCTTTTGCCACAAAGTATATAGCAAAATGCCTGACAACACCCCCAACTGAACGTCGCTGACTTTGCCACTCTTTTGTCCCTAATTAAGCCAAGGCAAGCCCATCTGAAATCCTGGAAAGTTATGAACCATTTTTAGTATTTTAAAGCAAGTAATTTATGCGGTAGCTCACATAAATAATGTATTTGAAGCTTTGTAACATCTAGATTTTGTTTTTTGTTGTGCCAATTTATGGGCAAATACTTTATGAATACAGAATGGAGTACAGTAAATAGGAAAATGTAAGCTGTCACTTCTTTCTCTGTCTGTGCAGGTGAAGTTGAAGACCCAGAATATGAAGAATGCATGGAATGTGAGAAGGGATGCAAAAAGTGCTTGTTATGTAAGTCTCATATAATCACTTCTAAAGAATCTCCCACTGAACATTGACAACTTACAAAATCCCGGAGGACGACAATGGGCTGAATTCTGAAAGCTTATTTATTCCAAATCGTCATTACCACATTTTCTTCAAAAAGAAACATACCTAATAGTTACGAAACTAGATATAAACAACAATACTTTTAACGTAGGAACTTGTTAGCAGTCTTAAGTTGTTTATTTTTTGTTTCATAATTATAATGGTGTTTGTTTTCGTTTCAGACAAATGTTTTGCTAATGATGAACTGATATAAGTAAATAGCCACGAGAAAAAACCCTCTCAAAGTATATCATCTGAAAAAAAGGGGTTTGACAAACAAAACCTGTAGACCTTGACAATTTGGCATGAGGGGCAAAAATACCACAACAGATGAAATCAAATTTAAAAATCTTCTGCATTTCTACTGTACAGCTTAGCAGTAAATCCTGGAAACAGCTATCTGCAGGGTTTTTTTTTTAGTATAACTTTCATTTAAATGACATGCACTGAAAATAATGAAATGAGATTATCCCAACAAAACAAGTACCAACACCTCAACCTGGCACAAGCGCAAATATGAGCTCAAGCAGGGAAGATACGAATGGATATAATTGCAATGATACAGATAGAGCTGTGTCTGTCAGTCATCAAGGTATATTTGGATGAGGTTCTTGAATCTGGAAGTTATTGATAACATTTTTTTTTCACTGCCTCCCCTTTGTACAAAACCTGTTATCAGAAGTATTGTGTTTATGATGTTTCTACAACTCCAGTGAACAAACAGGTTGGGAGTTGACCAATGATGCACCAGGTATTGGTAGAAGGCATTGTAATACAGTGGCTCTCAAAAATATTCACCCCCCCCCTTGGACTTTTCCACATTTTATTGTGATAAATCTTCTACCTCGCGCTTACATTCTACTACCTACCTGAATTTCATCTATAAGCACAGCTCCAGCTGTGAACAAATAGAATAATTATTTAGCTGTCATCAGCAATGAAGGTTCTGTAAGCTCAGTACTGATGATGACACAAATGTGAGGCACTAAAAATTCTTATGAGAAAAACACCACCATCAAGGTCATCTGTTTGACAGTCATTTATCTGCAGTTTGAGAATAGCTTTCTTGCCAACTATCACATAATGAGCTACATTTAAAAAGTCGCAATTAAGCTTGCAAAAGACCTGATGAGTCACTCTTCTTTACAGTGATCGCTATTTAAACTGCATTGCTCTATTCTGTTTCTTGTTGCTGTCCAATCAAATGCAAGTAGGTTCATTTTATAACAAACAAACCATAAAGTATAAAGTTGTCCTTTAAAATGCTTCGGGTACCAGTTGATGTTATATCCTTCATCTTCCCTTCACCAGTCAGACAGAAATGATGGCTGTACCATGACAGCAAAACTAGGGAACTAGGACACATTTTTTTTTTGGTTTTGATTTAACTTTGTTTGCTGGTTACCCAGCTGATGTGCAGACTGACAGCATAGACAAAGCAGCTAGATCTATTAAGACATCAATTAATTGAGTGAATATAGCCCCAACAATGCTATATAGACCAAGCACACAATTCATTACATTTTCTGGAAGTCTTTACCCCCCTCCTCCCTCCTTTGCAACTATATCTCCCTTCTAGGGGTCAGGAAGGCAAGATCCTGGGCCAAACATTCTAATCATCCCACACTGAATCTGTCAAGGCTGTGTCTTGATCTCTGACTTCTTAAAGTAATTGCAGCTAACAAAACAGTTCCATAATATGTCTCAAATGTGCACTTTTAAAAAAAAACACCTGCTAACAAACATGTATTTTCATTTCAAAACATGACATCTGGCACCAAGTTAAAAACTGAGAATTGCCTTTAACAAAAATGAGTACCAGATATCATGTAAGATTATACCAAGTGTGCTACAACATGTTTCTTTTAAAACTGCTCATTTGAGACATGTGTAGCTAATGGAATTGCAAAACGGTTAAGATTTATGGAGTTAGTTACAGTTACTTTTAACCAACCTAACCAACTCTTCAGCCAGCTTCATTGCAATTGTAGCCAGGTAGAAATCAGCAGCTCTGGCCAGTCCATGTCTAGCAGGAAGACATCTTTTCAACAGCATGTTTATTTAAGCACTGGTGTTCAAACACTTCTCAGTACAGGTATCTAACATATACTTTCTAACCACAAGAGTGATGATAATAATGATGATAACACAGCGTTCATTACTGAAAGAAATGTTCTGCTTGAGAATGTAAAAAACGTAAGGAATGAAAGGAGGCCTCACACCCGTTGACAATGGAAGGATTTTCATTATAAATCACAATATGTTTGTGAAGGAGCCTGGAAGGCAGTGGAGGCATCACACATTCAAGTCCCAGTTAAAGTATAGTGAAAAAATAACAGGAATGTATAGCTAGCAGATGGGCAGCATGCTGGTGTCATATTATTCTCTATTGAACAAGCCACTGGACAACAACTTTTACACATTTCACTTTTTCCACCTGCTGATTTATTGATTTTTTTTTTCTTTTTAAATAGATGAGAAACTGTACATGTGTAATGCAACTTCTTGAAGACCTTAGACAGCTTAATAAAATGCTTGTTAATTTTGAAAAACGTATCACATAATTTGAGGCACAAGATATTTATATTTGTTCCAATTCAAAATGCAGACACAGAATGCAGGATGAGAGCGCCCCCTGGTGGTAGATTAGCTTCATTAAGCTCATGAGTGCTCTCTGAAAACACAGGAGACAAAGATATTATATAGCAAATGTAAATCATGCGCCCAATAGTTGTACAATATACAGTTTACTATACAATGTGAATTTCCTAAACACAGTGAACAATCCATAGGCAATGTATAATTATCTAACAGGTAAGGGCAAACAAATATATTTTCACATGTACTGTAGTGATCTGGCATCACAAAGGTCCCTTGGAAACGGGTTTCACAACATAAATGCACAGTAAATAAAAGCCTGCTCTATTTCTGTTCTCAGCTGTAGGTACAGAAAGTATACCACAATATGCCATTGTAAGTGTTAGAAATCTGCTGAAAGATCTAATAAAACATGAAGCCACAGTGAACCAGGGGTGTTACAGTATGTCAGTGGCCTACAAGTGCAGTTTCAGCTCTTTTATATGCTCTAAAGCCAGGAATATCTAAATGTGTAGGGATCCTGTGCCTTTGGCAGAAAATCATCCCTAGATATGAAGTTTCCTGATGCTTCATCATTTGAGACTGTACACTGTCAGTATCTTTCTCCGTTGCACCTTCAAACTCTTAATCCCCCTCAGTTTTCAAAACAAATAAGGGGGACTCATCAGAGAAAATGACTAAGCCTAGTTTGATCCAATCTTTGTATGTGCGACAAAAGTTCAGCCAATCTCTTGTTATTCTTGCTCAGAAGAGGCTTCTTAGCAGGCCTCTCTGACACCAGACCATTCTCCAAGAGGCGCCTTCTCACGGTGCGTGCAGATACCTTCACTCGAACGTCTTTCCATTGCCGCAGTAAGTGGACACCACCGGCCATCCTATCTCTCAATTTTGAACAGCATAGGTGCTGATCCTGGCGAGCAGGGCTGACTTTTGGGTGTCCAGACCTAAGGCAGCTTTACAGCTGCCAGTCTTCTTATATTTCTGGATGGTCCTGTTCCTGCTTTGGCTGGCATAACCTGGGTTGGCTATCTGACGTCTGCTAAAACTTTCCGTGTCAAGATGTATGGCGTCTTTTTGAGAATCATGTTTTTATGTTAGATTTTGAAATGGACAGATTCTTTCAATTTGTATCAGTTTAGTGTTTCAGTATGTGGAAAACTACAAAGCAGCATGTCATTTTAAATGTTAACGTAACATTATTTAGCAGGTTTCATTCGACTTTATGAAGCAAAATTAGATTAATCTAGGGTGATGAAAAACTTTTGGCCATAACTGTACTGTAAGTATTACCCAATAATTTTCCATATATTTCCCAGTTGTATAATACTGCTTTTTGTATAGCTAAACCAGCATTTTTTTCTGATGATTAGCTTATAAAAGTATGTACTTTTCTTCCTTCTAGCTGACCCGAGATCCTGTTTTTCCTGTAAAGACGGGTTTTACATGTAAGTTGATTTTTGTTTGCTAATTTTTTTGTAGAGTGAAAATAAACAGGATTTTGCAGCCTAAGTAGCATAATGCATGGGATTCCCTTTACTTTAATCTTTTCTGTTTGCTAAGTCATGCATGTGAAATTGCCTGAGTAGCAAATTAAGCCACTGCATCAGCTAAAACCACTCCACTGGGATGTACACAGGATACTTACCAAGCCTTCAACATAGTGCAGTGCTGTTAGATGAGTTTGCATGATGCCCACAAGCCAGTCTAATATCATTCGTTCTAAGGATTCATCTGTGGCCTGGCAACTCCTAGTGGAAAGATTTGTGCTTGTTTTTTGGGAAATGAGGAGAATCCAGGATATTGTTATTATGTTTCAGAGCACTGGCTTTGTACACAAAACCATACAGTATTGTGTTAATGAGTTATTTATAACACACCAATCTGAATCTGATATTATTCTGTAGTATTTCACTGCAGTTACATATATGGCTGACCCTTACTGGCAAGGTGACCTAATAGAACTAATTTCCAGGGATTTAAAACAAAAAGTTTCATTCAAATGTAAAAAATAAGGGCAGACAAACCTTAAACCAAACTGAGAAACAGCCAAATTGGATGCAACAGTGGCCTATTGACAAAGATTTACCTTATGCATTTCAAGTTTTTTTCGAGGTATGTTTTTAAAAATACTGTTTGAAATGCATGACTAGAATAGCGAATGAAAATAGTCTTTGTAAATAGGGTCCGTAGATTGGAATCAGATTAATCTTGACTCAGATTAAAACAGATTAAGAATAGTTTCATGCATGTAAAGGCCAATTGGACATAATACAATTATGAAGTAAATTAAAGAGTGAAAAATGGATTTATCTTAGCTTAGAATCTCCAGAAACAATAAGGGTTGTCCTCATCTAGAGCCTCCAGCTGGATGTTCTCGTGTTAAGTGACGTGAACTGACCCAACAATCCTCATGAACAGGAAACTGCCACATGGTGGTGGAGGTGAGGAAGTAAGTGAATGACTTCTTGCAGGTAACACTGAGCAGAACACATACTGGTAATAGCAAGGGTTGATTGTCTGGATGTCTTCTGGAACCCCAACAAGCAAATATGTACTTATAAGAGTTACTGTCCTTTAGGTTTAAAACAAGATGCTTTGAAAGGTGTCCTGAAAAGACGTATAATGATGACAAAACCATGGAGTGCAGAGAATGCCATAAGAATTGTGTGAGCTGTGATGAAAATCAGTGTTACTGGTGCGAGGAAGGCTGGTTCTTCTCAGGTAAGCAGAACTTTAACTCTCTTGTTCATTACCTGATGTGGTCTTGAACATTTAACTGATATATTTTAAAATATTTAGCAATTTGGAAAACTGGAATAAAATCTTAATCTTATTATTCTTTTTTTTTTTTTGGTGTTGGTAAGAGTACAATTATTGGATTTAATATACTGGATGAATCATTTTTATTTTATTGTCTGGACTTTTTTTTTTTTTTTTTTTTAAGAAAATGAATGTGTTGAAACATGTGACGCCGGTTTCTATGGTGACGAAGAAAGTCAGGAGTGTCAGCCTTGTCATCAGACCTGTAAAACCTGTGCAGGGCCTAACTTTGATGACTGTGAGTCTTGCCCTGACGATCAAGAGCTTGTAAATGGAAAGTGTGGAGACTTGATCAAATCTTGCCCAATTGGAAGCTTCTGGTCTGGTATGTTTTTATTTTATAAGAGTCTTTCATGATGGGAAAGAAGTCACTTGCATGGAAGGTGAGAGTCATAAGCACAGCTTGAGGCAGATGAATATACTTTCAGAGGAACAGAGAAGGTGGAGGAGTCTGGGGGGCTGCATTAGTGTTTTCAGACCATGGACATTTATCACCATAAAAAACAATCTGTGGATTGTACAGCCACAAATATGTGAATGGTAATAAGATCAATTACTGTATATTAAGACAATGAATTGGCAGATGTGTTACTTAAGTGACTGGTGCTACCTGGCTCTAAACAGATGTGTTTACATTGGGAAAGCATTCTTTTGAGTCAGCATTTGTATCACATAATGATACATTTCATTATACATTATACAGTTTGTCCCAAGTTTATTTATCAGTTTCATAAAATTAGTAAGAGGCTCTTGTCAATAATAAGTCTAGACAGTTTGCCACTCTAGTTTACAATTTAAAAAAAAACATCTGAGCCAGGGGTTTGCACATTCTCAGTTTTTTTTTTTTTTTTTTAAACTGAGAGACCCATCCTGCTCAGAACAAATCAGCAGTCAATCCAAATGTCCTTCCCCCAGTGAGGGCTGCATGGCATTTGGCCACACGTGAGTTAGCGAGGAAAATAAACTATAGGGTTACTTCACCTCACCACATTACAACTAGTCCTACTGACCAGGTACCCAACTAGTCCAAACAGACACCATGTTGGGTTCTCTGTGATTTAGTTGATTGTACTTGAGGTCTTGAGTGGATAAGGAGTGTGAATATACTTCTAATGTTGTTATATTTTTTATTTCTTAACAATTTTTTCAGCTTCTCGGAAATGTGAGAAGTGTGACCGCTTCTGTAAGACATGTACTACAGAACAAACATGTACTTCCTGTAAAACAGGTAAATAGCAAACTGTCTGACTAAATACTGACAGGTGAGTTGAATTGCAACTCCCACTGCAGTGTCAGAATGACAAGTATAAACTTCAGAAACATTTGCACATGGGATTTTAAATGAGATTGAGAGGGTTGTTGATTTGTTATAGTTTTATTTTACTTTCTCAAAAATGTTGTACTGTAGCATAACAACCTTAACCCACTGAGTGTAACTGGGGGGAAAAAAGTTAACTTTCATTTGATTGGGTCTGGCAACACTACCGATGTGATTACATTATGCACAGGAATCCTAAAAAGGGGAACACGCTAAACACAGCTATTTTAATTGATCTTTCTCTCTGCCGTCCTGTAGGAAGATATCTGACAGCACATCAATCCTGTGTTACCACTTGCCCGGAGAAAACCTTTGCTAACACAGAGAATGGAAAGTGTGAGGGCTGTGCGGAGGGATGTGCACAATGTTCCAAGAAGAACAACTGTCAGAAGTGTCTCAACATCCCAAAACACGCACTGTACTTACATGAGGGAAAATGTTTAAGCAAATGCCCAAGGTTAGATTTATTCAGCAATATTACAAATACATCTTGTTTTATTTAACAGTGAGAGGCTTTACCTACCATTTATATTGCTCTCTACCAAGCTCTGTTTACAAAGACTTAATCCTTGACACATATAAAGAAAATAAGTCTGTTTAATATTCATTAAGCTGTACTAACAGTGCTATTCAAGAGGCCTTTCACAGTCTAGAACAGAATATCAAACTGTATTTTATTCCAAAAAGCTAAAGGTCCAGATATTCGAAAGGTTTGTGCACTGTGCAGAGGGTTATGCGCGACTGAGCAAAATGTGCCATATTCTAAACTTCTTTTTGCACGCCATAATCCATTTTGCACTGTGCATAAATATAATGTATGCATAGCGCAATTTGGTGAGAGTGGCAGACAATTTGTGAGATCCTGCAATGTTCGAAATTATGGGCAAAGCACAAAACCAGTTTTGCGAGGCACACCATTTCTAAAACGCAAGCCTTAACTCCACACACATCACTGAAAAAAGTACAAAAACAAATAGATTTATATATATATATATATATATATATATATATATATATATATATATATATATATATATTTTTTTTTTTTAAGAATAGATAAGAAAGAAAATAGAAAGCTTTAAGCCTTAATTAACTAAGACTTTAAACATAAACCTCTAGTTCCACAGACCCTGATTAGCACTGACCTTGGACTACCTAATATTCGTTTAGGTAAACTTCCAAATGCTTGTAGTTTGTATTAGTTTGCATTAGTTTATAAAATGTGTACTGTAAACAAGGTTTTATTGAGAATTTGATTTAAAGGGAAATTTAAAAATAGCTACAAAGCACCAACTCCCTTAAAATACATGGTGGCCATAAATAAATAGATAAAATACATACAACCTTACCTTTATTTGTGTGCTAACAAAACCCGAAAATAACCCTAATCAGTGCTTTTTCTGCCGTGTTGCTTAATTCGCCCTGGCATTATTTTTTTAAAAAAATATTGAATATCGACTCATTTTTACCGCTGTTGCATTGTGCCTGTGTTTCAGATTCTCATTTTAGCCGTTGAAAAAAACTAAAAACCTACCGGTATAAATTAGTGGCAGTTAGTTACCAGTGCTATGTTCTGAATGCAGTTTATTCATATTCGCTTTGTAGTGCTGGCAGGATGCAGTCTGCTTGTTTCTCTCCCGGTCGACTGTATAATTATTAAAAGCGAACTCCACCACCGCAGGTACTTTTAGTGTCCTCTCCATGTTTTTTTTTTTTTTTCGTGTCTGTGACAAAACTCAAAAATCACTATTTTCCTCAGGATTTTCTGTAATCAGTGAACAGAAATCTGTCTTTGTTTCCCGCCTACACATTTTGATTCGGGGGCTCTCTGCTGCTTGTGACGTTATGATCACAGAACGGCGCTATAGACTAGAAAGGTGTTTTCTATTTCCTTAGCAATGGTCTTAACAAGCATGGTAGGAACTTGTTTATGTACAAAATGACAAGAAGGCTGTGTGTGTTAGAGAGGGGCTGTTACTTTTTTTATTTTATTTTTTAATACAAATTTAATGTGAAGGTGCCAATCATTTTGTCGTGAACAAAAATTTGAAATTGCTTAAGTGCTTTTGCTTATTAAGCTAACAGAAACATTTTAGTCTTTGTCATATTGAGTTGCTAGTACTCACTAAATGTTAATATTTAACATGCTTTCTTGAATACTATTATATTAAGTGTAGGGTCTCAATACTTTTGTCTGTGTCTGTAATACATTTTAATGTTAATAAATATAAGGTTTGTATGCAGGCACATAAGTTTAGATTCTGGTCCTGAATTAAGCAGGTAGGTAGGTGCTTGGATAGTACTGGGATGAGAGGCATCCAAGGAACAGCGGGTGCTGGTGGCTCATCAGGCATCCATTTCTCTTAAGAGGCAAAACTCAACATTGTTTTAGGTGGTTATGCCCTGTTACAGATTCACTATTTTAGAGAATTTAGACTATTCTGACCTGGCCATATCTCTCTAGCTGTTTTTGACCTCTAATCATCCATTAACCTATTAATATTGTAAATTAACTCCTTTGCTTTCACCAGTGGATATTTTGAAGATGTAGAAACCTGCACAAAGTGTAGCCCAGAATGCAAAACATGCAAAGATGATTTCACAAGCTGCCAGGCTTGTCATCAGCATTATGTGCTTTACCAAAACCGCTGCATGACAACCTGCCCTGACGAGTATTTTTCAGAGGACGGGCACTGCAAGCGCTGCACTCCAGACTGCAAGAAGTGTGATGAGCAGGGCATCTGCAGAGGTAAGCTTTCATGTCACAAGCATGTCATGTCCATTAAAAATATACTTATGGTTTAAGTCAAATCAAAAACATGAATGAAGATGTATATTGATACATCACAATCTCTATAAACTGTTCTGATTATTCCTGGTTTTAAAAAAAAGTTTAAAAATAGGTGACCTCCTAACATGAAGGCAGCTTAATGAGGCTATTGTGTACCATCTACTGTCAGAAAAACAATGTTTTATTTTATTATGAATGGAAAGCCACATTGAAGTGTAAATTGCCCACACACAGTATGATGCTGGGGGTTTTAATATATGCTCATTTGTTATTCTTCTGTGGGTCTTTGTCTGGTCTAGTAGTTGCGGTCATCTTATGCTCCTATGCTGTTCATGGCAAGCAACAAGTAAATGAGTGAACAAATAAATCAATGAATGAATGCCTGTAACATTTCATGCAGTGACCAACAGTGGATGGTTTTTCAAAGCCAGACAGATATAAATATCATTATAATTAATAATAATGTGAACAAGGTGAGCTACTTGTTCTTTTTTTGTTTATGGAATAATTTTGGCAAATAAATATGTATCCCAGGAGGTCTGAGATAATCAGTACATCTGATGATGCAGAATCCCACTGAGCAAGTCTATAAAAGATGGCATTGGCAAATAAGCAGAGTGACATTAAACAAAAAGGCACTAACAGAATGTGTAACATTAAGGAGCAAATTGACTTATTTATTGCACAGGTGTGTGAAACTCAAGGGTGGAATTAAAATAGCAGCGCTGTGTGACATGAGAAAGGTGATAGAGACAGAAGACCATCATTAGCAGGGCATCTATGTGCCATTAGAACCGGCAGACGTAATGTTGGGGATAATTAGTCCAAATAGTCCAAGTAGTCCAAATACATGGTTTTGTTTGAGAAAAAAAGGCTTTTTGTGTAGTGTATGTAGTTTACAAATTTAAACTTGTTTTCCTTGCAGAGTGCAACAACCACTTCTTCCTCCATCTTCAAGTCTGTGTTGATAAGTGCCCTGTAAATTTTTATGAAGACGCTCGGTCGCAAACTTGCAGCCGCTGCCACTCTGACTGTGCAGAATGTGACGGCCCCGATCCTGATGATTGTGTCAGTTGTGCTGATTCCAGGGCAGCGCTGTACAGAGGACAGTGTTTCCAGGAATGCCCTGACAACACCTACCATGACATTGACACTGGCGATTGTCAGGGTATGGAAAAAGCATGCTCAATACTAATGCACATCTACACTCATCTATGACTATAACCAAACAAACAAAAGCATCTTAAAGCACATGCATACAAATATATTGCGGTTGATTGAGGGTAATGTTGCGGCGCTCATGTATAGTTAGCAGCTTTTAATAAAGTCTGTTGTAACGATCTATGTATCAAAATGGACACTAGGAGTGCACTAAGGCTGTGCATTTCTTCCTCCATGAAGAAGTGAGTTTGTAAGATATTTTCAACTGCAAATATTTGGAAAAAAAAAAAAAAACTTGTGGGAAAGTAATAGTGCACCCTAGTGGTCAGTTTTTACATTCATCATTACAGAAAGAGCTTAGGCTTTTTCAAAGCATGGTAAATTATGCTGGCAACTGTATTAAATGTACCAAACAGTCACACATGATGATTAAAACATTATATACTCAGATGATAAACAGATACAAAAAATGTATAGTGTTACCACAATTGAATCAGTTGTTTGCTATTTTAACTAATTTCTTTGTGCATTTCTTGCAGATTGTGATAGAACTTGTCAGACCTGTAAGGGTTCCTCTTCAACTGACTGCATTACATGCATCGAAGGGATGGTGAAGAATAAGCAGGGGCATTGCGTCACTCACTGGGACTGTCCCCTGAGCTCCTACCAGGACAAGAGGGGAGCCTGCAGGCATTGTCACAAGTCCTGTCACCTGTGCACTGGACCTACACATCACGAGTGTCTCAGCTGTACAGAGAGTCATTATCTACTGAGTGAGTCGTCACCTACTGTACATACAAGTACATTATCAATAATAATAATAATAATAATAATGAAAAGCATTATTATAAAGTTAATTGAATAAAATACATTTTTATGTCTACAAGGCAGATCATTGTTACCAGGGGGTAGTAGAGGTGTTTGTAAAATTGAACTTTTACTGCATGCTATTCATCGCATGAACACATAACTACACTCACTCCCATCTCAAAATCAGCATGCATAACTTAAGTCTTTACAAACACACTTCTAGATCTGATGTTCACAGTGCTAGGAATTGTCTGGTTTGCAGACACATATTCGAAACATCAGAACTTCCACTTCCAATCAGGAAGTTCCAATGCAGAGTGCTATCAAAAGGTGCAACTTTTAAATACTGTAGAATGTCTAGGTAAATATAGAAAAGGTAAATAAGCCTATACCTCCCCAACGCTGTCAACAAGACTACAGGTCCTCAAATCACAGTTATATTGTGTAACTGATGTCCTGGCCTAAATTATAATTTACTGCTTCAGTTCCTCACCCCAGCTTGGGGTTTTCACTGGTTGGCATTTATTGCTTACAGTATATAAAACGTACATAGTTTACCTGATGCCTATGCTGGTCAGGAGGGTAAAAACTATTTTTGTCTAAAAGACAGAAATTCTAACAATATATTGAGGTAATACAACTACAGCCCTAAGGTTGTCTCTGATTTCTCTTAATTGTTAATTGTAACTGCTGTGTCTTCAGATAGTACCTGTCTTGATCAGTGTCCTGATGGATACTACAAAGATGAAGATGGGTGGCGCTGTGTTCCTTGTCACAGTTCTTGTGGGACTTGCAGTGGACAGTATGAGTGCTCTAGGAGCTGTGATACAGGGTAACTACATTCAGTACATGTACAGCTATGGCCAAAAGTTTTGCATCACCCTATAGAATTAACTTATTTTAATTTATAAACTCAAATGAAACCTGCTGAATGTCAACATATTGAATTGCACACCGTTTTGTGGGTTTCCATTTAAACAAAACATTTGAAAATGTGACATTTTGAAATCCAACACGAAATACTGTACTACTATTATGGCTTTCAGTAGACTTTTGTAGTTATTATTTTGCAGTTTCTTTTACATGTTAAATAAAAGATCTAAATTCTGTTCATATAGATTTTTTTTTTTTTAATTGTGTCTCAATCCTACAATTCTAGGTGATGCTAAACTTTTGTGTGTGTGTGTGTGTGTGTGTGTGTGTGTGTGTGTGTGTGTGTGTGTGTGTGTGTGTGTGTGTGTGGTGTGTGTGTGTGTGTGTGTGGTGTGTGTGTGTGTGTGTGTGTGTGTGTGTGTGTGTGTGTGTGTGTGTGTGTGTGTGTGTGTGTGTGTGTGTGTGTATTTTATATATATTCATTCTTAGTTAGATGCATTAACTATTAACTTAGTTAATAGGGATGGAAATAGTAAACGTTTAAACATATAAACTCTAAAGAAGTGGTTAAACATTTAATAATATACTAGACGTATAACCGGTCACGTGACATGTTTTTTTATGCGTTAATTTTAGTTATTTATCATCAGTATTCCGTCACGTATCAGACTGCTCTGGTGCCACAGTAAGGATGGAAATTATAAAAAGGAAGGGGTTTGGCAATTGCCTCCAAGTAGATTTTCTAATTGGTGCAACAGAAAGATTGACACTGGGGTGGGTTTTATTCTCGGTCGATCTGGCGCTTCATTGGTGCACCGTGTGTGTTTATGCCTATAACAGGCGTGGTATTGTATCAATTCCACAGTGGGGTAATAAAGTTAATGACAAGCGTTTTTTTAATAAGTTTGTTCTATATTTAAAATGGCTCTCTAAAGAAAGAGGGTTTTTTAGGGTTTTTTAGGGGTTTTAACCTTTACTCTGCATTCCCCCCCACCCCCTTACAAGCAGTGGAAGGGGCAAGGCAACACAAGTAACCACAGACATCCGTCATCAGTTAAGACGGACAACATACAACTCTCTGCAGATAACACAAGAGACATCCATCATCATGGTCCACTAGGTGTATGACCTGTAAGTGCTCCTTAGAGACCTACTGGGAGGCTGCTCAGGTTGATGGGGAAGACACACTGTATAAGGATGAATATTTACAGTATATATACAGCCAATTTACAGCCAATATAGTCCTAAAGCACTGGAGAACACAAAATATACTGGTATACAGCCCAGTGTATACAGTGAAACTGTATTATGCTGCTCATCCAGTATGACAGTTAAAAATTCTTGGTTGACCTGTGTTGTTGGTGCTGCCCTCTCAAACTGACATGACGCAGCACATTCCACTCGCCCATGTTAACACATTCTGGTAACAGTGTACATCATACACATTTTTGCAGGTGACAATATCATTGTGTCATACATCTGTCGCTCCCATTCCCCCCATCCATGTTACTATTAATGCTAGTGCCAGCCCAGCACACCTTCCTCCCTTGCCATTGAACATCTGCAATTCCATACAACTGAAAGTTGAAAGTTATGCTAGGACATAGATTCATATTACAACACTATTGGTAGTCGTTCTGTCATGCACCTGTGTTTCACGATTTGCCATACAGATACACTTCCCCTCATGTTGCTCTGCATGCAGTTCCCTACCCACCACCCAACAAACTGATGCACATCAAACATGTTGATGCCACGCTAGACCTTGATCATGGCAGTGGAATTCATAGAGGTACCGTGTGATGTTGGTGCCACTAGACCTGCTTAAGCAGTGCCCAGATGTTCACAGCACACTGGCATGACAGTAGACCACATACACCTAGTGGACCATGGTGATGAATGTTTCTTGTGTTGTCTGCAGAGAGTTGTATATTGTTCATCTTAACTGGCTGTCTGTGGTTTCTTGTGTTGCCGTGTCCCTTCCACTGCTTGTAAGGGGGTAGGAGGGAATGCAGAGTTAGGGTTAAAACCAGAACATTGCATTTCCCTACTTTATCATTTTAATATCAACCCAAACTGAAGCTTTAATGAAGTTTTTTGCAAAAAATGTCCTTCCTTTTTTGAGAATATATTAATAGCTACAAAATCTGTATTTTGAGCACAAAAAGTAAAAATGGTTATATTTCTAAACTTGATTAAACACGTCACAGGTGTATACACGTTAAACATGAACACTGGTTTATGTATAATACTCATGATTAGTGTTTCTTCACCTATTAACACAAAGTGTTTAGCTTTTCAATACTTCAGCATGTTTAAATTATAATCACTATACAGTTTAATTTGTGTTTAGAAAATAAACATCAATATGTGTTTATTATTTGTTGCCTGTAAGCATTTCATTTTATGTTTAATTCTTAATTTTTTAGTGTAAGCAGTTCTCTAGATACACATGTACATGTATTTGTGGTATTCACTCCATACACCCCCATATTCTGATATTCCGTAATAAAGAATATTGTAACCAAGTTTTTTGTAATAAAGAATATTGTAACCAAGTTTTTTTCAAAAAGCTATAGGTCTTTTTTTTAAATTGACTTTGCCCCCTAAAATACTGGTTTGTATCAGGATATCCATGAATTTACATTTGGTAGATTGATGATAACCTATTATCCATTTGTTCTTAAAGAAACACAATAAAAACATCCAGGATACTACTAAAGTCTACTGACTAGTAGAGGCGAATCTGTCACATAGGTAGTTACTGTTGTTATCAATTCTCTCGTTAGTTACCTGTTGTACCACTAGAGGACAGTGTTTTCTCACAGAAGGTTGAATATCACCTTGTGCTTGTGTGAATCCATGGTTTAATTTTTAAAAAATTTAATACAGTAATGACTGGTTTTATAGACCCCAATTAGCACTAATATTGCTTACCTAATGTCACCTTAGGTAAAATAGATAAAGACCATAGATAATGTACTGAGTTAAACTATGAGTTACAAATGTAAATTTATTTTTAATATATATATATATATATATTATATATATATATATATATATATATATATATATATATATATAATATATATCAGATATTATTTCAGTGCATCTATAGAAGATTGTTTAAGATGTGATCCAAGCTGTAAAGTGTGTGTGGGGAGTGAGCGCACAGACTGTGTGACCTGTCAGAGAAACTACTTCTTCCTGAGGGCCGAGGGAAGATGCTATTTCTCGTGTCCAGAGGGTTACTACAAAAACTCAGAGGAACACACTTGTGTTAGATGTCATCCAACTTGTAAAACTTGCAAAGGTAAGGGTGGTTTTACGGCATTAAATATACGAAAATGTACGAAATAGAAATACCACAATTGACATTACTTTGTCTAAAATGTAGATTAATGATATGCAAAGTGTGAAAGGGTGCGAGCCTTCAGGCTTTCTTTGAGGCATAATTGAAGACACAAAAAACTGCACACAGGGCTAAAGCAGAAGTTAGCACATGTTTATTTTCCAAAAATTACAAAAAAAGACTAACTCAAAATAAACAAGGTCAAATACAACATCACAAATAAACACTGTAATTATTATGGCTTGTATTAGCTCTCATCCAGAAAGCCTTTTGCTTCTGGTTACCTTCTACTTTTATTCAAGCACTGAGAAAATCAGCCTCGGTACTCTTTTTAGGTGTTCAGAGTCAGTGTTAAGTGGGAGCTGGACAATCAGCACTACGCCTGGCTGACATTCTGCACATGACAATTTGCAGATAATTAAATACCTAAGTCAAGGCCCATGGTTAACCCTTTTGAGGGCCCAGGTAACACCTTTCATGGAAAAATCTATCCTTTCAAACACTGTTGAATTCTTATAGAGTAATATACCAAACACAAACCCATATCAATCTGAGTGTGGTAATTTAACAAGGGGCATGAGAACATGTATAGCGTGTCCAAGTGCTTGTGGATTGCTTTCCACATTCATGTTTTCAACATAAACCTCAGCCTTTGTATAGGGTCTAACCCTATCACACAAGGTAAACCAGACACAACATAAATCTCTGCCCATGTGCAGGGTCTACTCTGTCACACAAGGTAAACCAGACACAGCATAAATCCCAGCCCATGTGCTGGGTCTCACCCTGTCACACAAGGTAAACCAGACAAAACATAAATCTCAGCCCACGTGTAGGGTCTTGCCCTGTCACACAAGGTAAACCAGAAACAACCTAAACCTCAGCCCATGTGCAGGGTCTCACCCTGCCACACTAGGTAAACCAGACACAACAGAAACCTCAGCCCATGTGCAGGGTTTCACCCTGCCACACAAGGTAGACCAGACACAATTTGGGCTATCGTTGGCCTCTTATTTTTATTGTCATTGAAAGTCACACAAGTTTCCAAAAAGAAGTTGGTCATTTTTATTTCACCTTTAATGTAACATGGCCCTTTTCTTTTGTACACATAACACCTTTATGCAGTTAATCTCTTTATTCTTTCTTTTGGTCAGGTAGGAATAGCTACTGTTCCACCAAAGACAGTGCAGTTCAAGTAAGCTAAAACTTTTTTCCTTTTTCTTTTTTTCTTTGCAGAGAAAGGAGCTCTTAAATGTGAATCCTGCCACTTTGGCTTTGACAATTTAAACGGAATATGTGTTTCCAAATGTCTAACTGGGGAATATGCTGTCGCTGAGGTATATACATTGTTTTTAATTAAAATTTAATATTAGTACCAATAATTATATATATATATATATATATATATATATATATATATATATATCTATATATATATATATATATATATATATATATAAGCTTCAAAATTCCAATAAGGCATGCAACTCATGAGACCATACACCATAGATTAAACATTTTCTTTGATTATTCTCTCAGACGAAACAGACGTATGTTTTTATTTGCATCAAGGTTAGAGTCTATGTGTTATCTACACTGTAACTTTCACTATCTTGTTACTAAAAGCCAGCTTGTCTTCATTCTTTACCCTGGAAGCTCTATTTGTCCTTTAAAGACAGATCCTTTTCTGTTGAAATCAGACCAAACATGGTTGGACAGATACATCTGTTACAGAATGTTACATGCAGCCACTTGAATTTAACATAACGGACCCACATTTTTGTCAATGTGACCATGGAAAGTGAGTCTGCATAACCTAGGCAGAGTTGTGGTTGTAGTCCAAAGGTCATCAATACCTACAAAACACACATTAGTGGTACATTTATAAATACTAAAAAATAACTTTGTAAATTCAGTGGCAAATGTTTTGACAAAAATTATATCTCAATGTCTTCAATATCAAATTGAGTTTTGTCTCCTATTCATTTATCACTGGATAATGTGGTCTGAACCCCCAAGTGATACAAGTGTGACAGATCTACAACCATATGCTGATTTTGCACATATTAAATATTAGCTTTGCGCTGATGTGAATAGCCTAATTTGTTCAGAGTTCAGTATTTACTGTTTTAAGCTGTTTTCTCATGAGATACAAATGAGATCTATACCTGCAATCTAGGATCCAGAGGTGGTGTGTAAGCCATGTGATGACAGCTGCATTGAATGCAAAGGATCTGGACCTAACAACTGTACAGATTGCCCTGCAAGTACATTAATAACACCAGAGGGTCGATGTCTGCATTGCTGTGATTCTCTCCTTCCTCAGTCTGTGGACTGCTGTAATTGCACAGAGACTAGAGGTAACTCATATTCCTGGTAGTTAAGTAGGCAAATAAAAAATTGACATGTTTATTAGCGATGTGAAAAGAAAATATATATATATATATATATATATATATATATATATATATATATATATATATATATATATATATATATATATATATATATGTGTGTGTGTAATTATGTGTACAGCTTTGGCCAAAAGTTTTCAAACTCGTAGTGTAGAGCTTAACATCCTAACTTTATTAAAAAAGTAAAATATACATGTGGTGTGTGTGTTTATTATGTGTATGTGTATATATATATATATATATATATATATATATATATATATATATATATATATATATATATATATATATTTGTTACACTAAAATCTGAGATTTCTGACATTGACCGAACAAAACGACTATTTCGCAATTTGAACATGACCAAATTTGAAAAGACAGAAATGAAATGTTTTTTTTTGGCGTTTGAGTAAATTATTTTGCTTCAATTGCAAAATGTAAAATACACACTAAGAAAGGATCAAAGCGGAAGACAAAAACATCTGCATCGGTCTTTGAATGAAGTGATTTAAACAAATTGCAAATTGAAAAATGACAATCAAACAAAAAAAAAATAGAAAGCAGCATCATTCTTAGACTGTTTTTGTCTTCTGCTTCGATCTTTTCTTAGTCTGTATTTTATATTCCGCAATTGGAGAAAAATAAATTTACTCAAACACCGAAAAAACATTTGTTCGGTCAATGTCAGAAATCTCAGATTTTAGTGTAACAAATACATACACACACACACAACATATATATAATATATATATATATATATATATATATATATATAATTTAGATATTTTATTTACATCATGTAATCAAAGAAAACACAAAATGATATGGCAAAAGTCTACTGGAAACCATAGTGGTAGTACAGTATTTTATGTTAGATTTCAAAATGTCACATTTTTCTAAATATTTGTTTTTAGTTTTTTTCTTAGTTTTTTTTTTTATGTCTGATAAATGATCTCAGGATTTTGACATTTCAAACAATATGTCAAGATCCTGAGAATTTATCTTGTGATCTCTACATAACAGTTTGCACAGTTGAGATCCTGGGACTGTATTTACTGTTATTCTTGCTTGGACTAACCAATATATATATGTACCTGGCTTGATATATATTGTGGAAAAACCATATGAGAAAGGGTGTCTCCTACGTAACAAGATAGGTGACATAATGTCTCCACACAGCGGGCTGTTATTTATAGTTTTCCACAGAGCAGTCTCAAAAGGACTGTGAAAAGTAAGAAGTGGTGGTCTTCCAGTAACACACTTTTTGTGGCTTTCTTTCCACAGAGGAGTGCATTGTTCAGTCTCACTTTATTCTCCAGCAAATGGATTACACCGACAAACCAGCTCTGTTCATCATCTCCTCCATCTTGATGATCCTGGCCCTGGGAGGAGGCATCTTCTTCTTCCTAAGATCCAGATCCAAGGGCCAACCCAAGGAGAAATCTGGCTACGAGAAACTGGCCAACAGCTCTAAGCCCATTTCTTCATTCGATCCCAAAAGGGCGAGTGGCGGCAGCAGCAGCTACCGCAAGGAACACGGGATAGAGTACAGCGATCGTGTAGAGAAGGAGGAGGAGGAAGAAGAAGATGAGGATGAAGACATCGTGTACATGGGGCAGGATGGCACAGTCTACCGCAAATTTAAATATGGACTGATGGAGGATGATGATGATGAGGAACTGGAATATGACGATGAAAGTTATTCATTCAAATAATAAAACAGATATCTAAGTTATTATTGTTTTTTTACTTCTGTTTTCCCCTTTAAAATTATTATTAATAATAAGAATAAGAATAAGAATAAGAAGAATAATAGCAGTGTTATAGTTTATGAAACATGGTCCAGAAACTCTATCACAATTTGCTATTTACTTCATATGATTTCAGTAGGTTTTTAAAAAGGGGTCAATTGTAATTCCTGTTGGATTGCTGACACTTTATAAAAAGTGCTAAGTTTTTTTTTGTTTGTTTTTTAATTGGTTTTGAAATCTTACTGCCACACACTCCAGGTTTCTAGATCAGAGAAGCTTAACAACAGCTAATTAACATTTAAAGGGAGGTAGAGATTTGGAAAATTTTAAAAAATGAAACGTTCAAGCCTTACTACACAACATGGATTATCTGCCCATACTGTAGGAAAATATTTTGAAACACTATTCTGAGTGGATCATATCTGAAAACAGTCTGTCTAGTGAGGGAGACTGATGTTTTCAAGAACACTTGATGTTACTCCAGTTTGTAGCTGCAACCCCACGATTTCCTTTGTCATGTGTACAGCTATGGCCAAAGGTTTTGCATCACATATAATTCTAGGATTTTATATATATAACACACATACACACACTGTATACATATTAACATAATTTAGATATTTTATTAAGCCATAATAGTAGTACAATATTTCATGTAAGATTTCACCAGTTTTTTGTTAAGTATTTGGAAAACGACAAACCAAATGTAATTCAATATGTTGAAGTAACATTATTCAGCAGGTTTCATTTGACTTTATGAAGCACCCTTCGTTCTGTAGGGTGATGCAACACTTTTGGTCGTAGCTGTACTGTACTGTGCTGTGCTGTGCTGTACTGTGTGCACTGTTTGTATTTAACACTTGTTTTTTGTTGAGTTTTTTTCGACTTGTTCATTATGAACTTTTGTCTGTTCTGAAGCTTCCTGGTTGATTTGTAATGTAATGAGAAAATGTCAAACACTTGCTGCAAGTATTTGTGAAAACAATTTTAATGTTTTAATTTATTTGTGTTTTTGGTGTGAAAATGTGTTTTCTTGTTGTGAGTAAACAATACATTTGTAATAATAATAATAGTATTTAGTCAGTGTTTACTAATGAGAATACTTGCTTCACCTCTGAGTCCATGCTATTGATATTTTAATCTCCCTTTTTATTACAGTACAGGTTAAAACATGTTCGTGTCATTCATATTTGGAAATGATGGTATCAGATGAATTCGGCTAGAATCAGATAGTTTTCCAGTTAGATTAAAATAACAAAATAAAGAATGATTGTTTTTGATAATTTAAAAAGATTTAGCCATCATAAAGTAACACAAATACCTAATAAAAAGTCAAACTTTACCTTATATCAGTGGTTTCCAACCTGTGGTCCGTGAGTAAACGCTACGTGGTCCACAATTCAGTTATGCAGTTCCAAGCAACACAACAAACACCTTGTGATCGTGTAAACAAGATCATACTGGAGTGTACAAGAACTTGTACAGCTGAGAAAAAAAATGAGAAAACCCTGTAAATCCGATTGATATTTGATCATTCTGTCTTGCGTCTTTTAATATATAAGTTTTTACAACATTTATAAATTCATTATATATTTTTTTCCTTATTACTGATAATAATTCAATGAATTAACTATTTTATTTATAAATGTTTATTTTGAGAAAATAATCAAGAATAGTATCCAAATCTTGCTTATACAGACCCTGAGAATAATATGTCATTGCAATTACTGAGGTGAAACGATGTCAAACATCAATATTTTTTCAACAAAATATTCAGCAAGTATTGTTAGGCCCCTTGGGTCATAGAATAACACATTTGTATGCATGTATCTAAGCAGAATACATAATAAAAAAATACTTAATTATTTAATTAAGATGGTATCTTTTAATAAGTACTATTCATTACTGAAATAAACTACTGTTCAGTACTGTTCCAAGAGGTGTTCTGGAAAAAAGGACACTGATTCCAAAATGCTGCTGTAAAAAATAGATTTTTAGCATTTTTTATATGAAAAAATATACTTTCTGTCCTGTGGCAGAATCTTAAACGACTTTTTAAAAAAATGCCAAAAAATTGGTACTAAATGGTGTAACCACAATTTATATAACTATATATAATATATATATAGTTATATATATATATATCTTATTATATATATATATATATATATATATATTCGTATTATTTATATATATATAGAATTGTCCCTTTAATTATCTCATTATGGTATTTACAGCGCGTATTAAAATAAGATTATTTGAAACAAAATAAATCGGTGTAACTAGTTGAAAATGTTTTAGATGCAGAATCGCCTTCAAAGCCGAGCCGATAACTGAAGAATCGCTTCATAACGTGACATCTAAAGTAAAATAAATGTACTAACTTGATGATGACTGTATCTTGCAAATCACTGTACTTTGTTTTAGGAACATAACTGTCTTGTCAAAATTAAACTTCTTTTTTTTTAGCCAGCATTATTTAAAAAAAAAAAAATTCTAGATCTAGCATTCACATAAATGTACATTTTTTTTAATACATGCTTGCGTTCAACGCAAGTGTTCAAGTCTCTATATATATATATTGTTATATATATATATATATATATATATATATATATATATATATATATATATATATATATACACAGTGGCTTGCAAAAGTATTGACCCCCCTTGGCATTTTTCCTATTTTGTTGCCTTACAACCTGGAATTAAAATTGATTTTTTGGGGGTTTGTATCATTTGATTTATACAACATGCCTACCACTTTGAAGATGCAAAATATTTTTATTGTGAAACAAACAAAAAATAAGACAAAAAAACAGAAAACTTGAGCGTGCATAACTATTCACCCCCCAAAATCAATAATTTGTGGAGCCATCCTTTGCAGCAATTATAGCTGGAAGTCTCTTGGGGTATGTATCTATAAGCTTGGCACATCTAGCCACTGGGATTTTTGCCCATTCTTCAAGGCAAAACTGATCCAGCTCCTTCAAGTTGGATGGGTTCCGCAGATGTACAGCAATCTTTAAGTTATACCACAAATTCTCAATTGAATTGAGGTCTGAGCTTTGACTAGGCCATTCCAAGACATTTAAATGTTTCCCCTTAAACCACTCGAGTGTTGCTTTAGCAGTATGCTTAGGGTCATTGTCCTGCTGGAAGGTGAACCTCCGTCCCAGTCTCAAATCTCTGGAAGACTTAAACAGGTTTCCCTCAAGAATTTCCCTGTATTTAACGCCATCCATCATTCCTTCAATTCTGACTGTGTTTGCTTATTTTTTTTCTTTAAGCAATGGCTTTTTTCTGGCCACTCTCCCTGACCTGTTTGGAGAGCTCCTTGGTGGTGCCCCTTGCTTAGTGGTGTTGCAGACTCTGGGGCCTTTCAGAACAGGTGTATATATACTGAGATCATGTGACAGATCATGTGACACTTAGATTGCACACAGGTGGACTTTATTTAACTAATTATGTGACTTCTGAAGGTACATGGTTGCACCAGATCTTATTTAGAGGCTTAATAGCAAAGGGGGTGAATACATATGCACGCACCACTTTTCTGTTATTTATTTTTTAGAATTTTTTGAAACAAGTTATTTTTTTCATTTCACTTCACCAATTTGGACTATTTTGTGTATGTCCATTACATGAAATCCAAATAAAAATCAATTTTAATTCCAGGTTGTAAGGCAACAAAATAGGAAAAATGCCAAGGGGGGTCAATACTTTCGCAAGCCACTGTATATATATATATATATATATATATATATATATATATATATATATATATATATATATATATATATATATATATATATATATATATATAATCTACTTTTTGTTCTGTATAAAAGTAGCACACTGCATTGAATATTCCCAACTCTTTGGAATGACTAAATTAACACAAACAAAAAAAGAGCTATTAAAACCCTAGTTTTAGTACTTTTCATTTTCAGCAATATAAAATATGTGCTACAGTGTTGCCAGGGATATAGGAATATCCCTATTATTTCCATAGTATGTGTTTTGGAGATTAGCTGCATGTAGTAACAGAAGCTAATGTGAAACAAAAAGAGGCTATATTTATTGCTTGACTTGTGAATGGTATGGTAGTGTGAATGATCAATTTCAGCTCCATGTTATCATATTGATTTATTCAACAAGGTTAAATATCTCACAAAACTATATGCCAAAAGGACATTCTCTTAACACTACTTCTGGAAATAATCTATACAGTCTGTTTTGAACCTGTCGTATTTAACCAAAATGCTATAAATCCTCTCGACTGTGCGCTACCAATCCTGTATAATTTACACATCACAGCCCACCAGAAGTGGCATGTAAGATCTTGCACACTCTCCAATCATCTTAATTTTTCTAATTGCTTCCCACCCATGGTATGTTTTTTTTTATATGTACTTTGAGCGAAGCTGGTGAATAATAAGTTGCGAAAGAAATGGATAGATTCATTTTCTGCATGAGGTAAAGGTTGCGGGAACCAGCACTGGTATTTACATTTACTGTACCCGAGGACGACCCAAGACCCAGTGCATTATTTGTCAGGAGGTGTTGTCAAACAAAACTATCAGTCATCCAAAATTGAGATGGCATTTATCTACAAAGCATTCAGAATGTGAAAAAATAAATAAATAAAAGTAAACATGAACTTTGCCGGTGCACCCTATTTGACTGTAATCAGTGCATTCAATAGAAGTAACACAAGACACATCAGACACATTTGAATAGTCTATGTGGTCCCCCATGAGCCATACATGGGGTCTGTCAGTGATCATCAAGACAAGCTGCACCCTGTGCAATTGAATTATATTTTTGTGGCTAAATAATTATAGAAACGTCCTATACTCCATCCAGACACAATTATTATTAAACTTCTCTTACATATTTTAGAGACATGAATTATATGCTTGACGTCAGTATTATTAAAAATACCTTGTATATTTTTGTTTTATTAAATAGTAATTCTAAACATAACACGATGAATTTCATGGAGGTGTGGAGAATAAAAGCTGAAAATATCAGAATTTTATCTTTTGTAGTTTTTAAGATATTATCTTTTTTGTAAAATAAATACTGTTTAGCTTATTTGCATTAAGTGTCGCTGAAGTCACTGAGACGGGCAAAACCTTCAGGCCTGAGGTTGATGCAGGAGCGTAATTTTTTTGCATCTGAACTATAATCTACACGAGATGATACTTATCAAGTTTCATGTTGATTGGTTGCAATGCGTGCAAACAGGAGCAGTTTGAAGTTGATGGAATAATAATAATAACTTTAACTGCCAGGCAGTTTTACAGCTCCTAAGCCCCAGTACAAGTACCAAACACTTAAGCAATTGCTGGAAGAAGTGGGTTTAGTTATTAATGTTTGAAGCTTGAAATCAGTAACGTAACTTCACTAGTTCTCCAAAAGAAGATTTTGAAAATTTTTTCTAAAAATTGCATTGGTTGGCCATCTTGGTTCACGCATATTTTTGAAGAAATTAATTGTACTGACACAGGCATGATGGTTTTCAGGTTTGGTGTTAATCAAGTAAACAGTTTTTAAACTAAAGCAGTTTTAAATTTAATTTGAAAATATAGGTCTGGCAGCCATCTTGTTTAACAAAACAACACTATTTTGCCATATTTGAGTTCTGTTGTCACCAGAATGATGCCTACCAAGTTGGGAGTAAGTTAGTCAAATGGTTTTCGAGCAGAGCAGTTTGTTGTTTGGTACGCATTTTGGCGAATTTGGTAGCAGCCATTTTGATAATAAAATTTATCGTAGCAACTTCTGTTTCACAAACTTGAAGCGGGTGTGGTTGTTGAAGACGTATGCAAAGTTTCAGATCAATCGGTTCACCGCTTCCCAAGAAGAAGATTTTGAAAGGTTTTTAAGGAAATGCATGAGAAGTCTTCTTGCTTTAAGCACAAACACCGTTTTTGAAAAAGTCAGTAGTATTGACACAGGGATGATGCTTGTCAACTTTGAAGTTAATCAACTAAACTGTTCAACCGAAGCAGTTTTAAAACTAAGAACGAAACGTAGGTCTGGCTGCCATCTTGTTTTACTGAAAAAATAAGAAAGCATAACAAAGCTGAGGTATGGGTACCCAATACATTGGTAACTTGATATGGATGCAATGTATATAGTTGGAGTGCTTTGAAATCAATCGTATATGAAGTATTTAATTTAAAAAAATCATGAGTTTTTCTTGCAAATTGTGTTTTTTGTCTTTTAATACGTTGGCTGTTATTACAGGAATATGAAATAGAAGTTTGTCGCTGTGTTTCTATTGTTATTTTTTTCTGACAACTTGTGCAGAAGATCAGATGATCAGATTACTAGCTTTACATTGTTATAGTACAGGTCATTGCATCTTCCCCTCAGGGTGAACGGAATTCCACAAGTTTTACAAATAAATGCCTGCAATTAATTGTTAGTCCTATTATAAATTATTTTATTTTCAACAGATCTTGCAAGAGTCTCGTAAAGATCACAAAAGCATAAATGACAGTGCAGCAGAGGATAGGGTAGATAGAGGACACTACTGAATCAGAATCATGTCCTCCAGCAGGGTGTAATGTAGGTGTGGAAAGATGTCAGATAGCAGTCCAGCACTGAAATGGAGATTGCACAAGCGTGGGTAATAGTACAATTTAACACAGTAGTAATACCTTAACATTTTGTAAAGGTAATTTCATAAAAACAAGATAATGTAGCGACCCGGACAACTGGGGCTCAGAAGACTTGCTGCTGTGAGTGCTATGTGTTGTACATGTTGTGTGTATTGTTATGTTAAGCTGGTATGCATACAACTGTGTGTGTGCATTTGGGAGTGAATGGGGTTAGTCAGACTATATGGCTGCATGGGGAAATTCAGGACATGTATGCATCGTACGAGAGGAAACCAACTACAGTTCTGTTGGTAGTATGATTAATAAATAGGATTCAACGCCGCTTACCTTGTCAGCGACTTTATTGCTGGCACCTCAAAGAAAAGGGACGGCGCCACAGTGGTGTTCAGAAGCAGGAGATGGAAGCGATAGAGTCAGAGCTGAAGAGAGTAGCCCAGAGAGGTCGTCTCACCTAGCCCTGAAGCTGGAATGAAGATTCAAGAACCCGAAATTTGAGAAGGAGATGGAGAACAGTGTTCAGCAAAGCCCAGCAGGAAAACAATGGTTGGGAGAGAGAATTCGTGCAGAGACGAGCCAGGAGGAAACTGCACACCAGGAGATATGGAAGTCCTGTTACATAGAGCCAAGATGGCGGAGCGGCGTCACCGGAGGCAGCCATTAGCCACTAGAGGACAGCATATGCTTTAGACAACAAAAAGGAGGAGTTTGTAGAGCCAGAGTATGGGCCAGAGGTGGACCGGAATGTCAATAGAGGGAAGGCTACACTCCAACCTTGAAATATGATGGGAAAGTAGGCTGGGAAGCATTTATATTACTGTTTGAAGCTATGGCAAACAACTGGGAATTAAGTGAATGGGAAAAGGCATTGCATCTATTTGACTGCATAACTGATGAGTTACTTGAAAACCTGCAATCTGACATAACAGGGATAAGCCAGAATTATACATTGTTTGTGTCTGCATTGGCCATGGAGGTTGGAGAAGGCAGTTTAGATAGGCTCCGTAATGAGCACTGTGTCACGCACAGCAGGGACAGGGATGGAAGTGCTGATGCTGAGCCGTCATACTTGTATAACCCCTTTGGCACTGGAGCAGCCTGTGTCCCAGGCAGAACAGGTCGAAGCTGTGCTCAAGGAAGATGACCCAGCTTGTCCTGCTGCCCCTAGAAGTAAGCCTCAAGGTGGCATAGCTCCCCCTACTGCCAGGGAGACCCAACTTGAGGGTCCAGAGAGCAACAGCGACCCCAGTAACCCACCATGGATGCCAAAGCCCAGCACCACACAGGGCCCCTGTGTCCGTTGTCTTGCCCGCACCTGTGGTGGTTCTGCAGGCAATCCAGGCACATCTAGCTTCAATGCCCCGTTGCTCTGGCTCCACACCTCTTCATCCAGGGCCAAGGCTGGTACCCTGCCACCTCGCAGGCACCCCAGTGCAGCCCGGACCAGAACCTGCACTGAGTTGCTCTACCCCTACAAGCTCTTAGCTGTTGCCCCAGCCTACAATATGCCAACCGGCCCCCGCCAGCAGATGTCTGGTGACCTACCACTGCTACAAAATACAAACCCTTTTGTGTAATACGCCACCATGCTGCCACAACCGGCTAACCCAGGCCAATGCTTGCCACCTGTCGCCAAACCCCAAATAAACCCATACAATTACCTCAGCACAGCGCCCCTATCTCAAAAGTACTTGCTGCAGCTGCTGGGAAAGGAGATGGGGCCTGTGGAGATGGGACAGCGTGGGTCCCTTGCTCCGTCCCTCCGAAATACCACCCCGCACCCCCAGTGAAGACCCAGCCTGTGTCATGTACCAGTCAAGATAGAGGGGGCCCCCTGCACCACACTTATCGACAACGGGTCCACTGTGACCCTGGTCCCCTGTGAGTTCTTGGCAGTCATTGAAGCCACCTGCCACTTCCTCTACTACCTCTGTGGCCTCCACTTCACAATCAGGATGGACCACACAGCGCTCCATGGCAGATGTGCTTTAAGAAGCTGGAGGGACAAGTAGTGAGGTGGACTGAACAACTGCAGGCATTTGAATATGTCATCCAGCACAGCGCAGAGGAGAAACATATGAATGCCGACGCCTTGTCCAGAAGGACTCCGCGAGGCCGATGACTGCGGTCATTGTGCAAGGCAAAATTCATATCATTGTTCTTAAATGTAACTTCGCGTTATCTGGGTTACTGCAGATATTGATAAAGTGAAAAAGAAAGTGAAAGCAAATGTTAACTTGTCATGTTCTGTGTCTCTCACCATGCATCATGCTAGGGAAATAAGGCCAAATTTGGTTTGAATTAATTTCCAGGCTCAGCTCAATAACATCTACACAATGCCAGCTCAGAAACTAACATCTCTGTGCCATGTCGGCTCAGCTTGGCTCAGCTCAATGGCATCTACATTAATGCCAGCTCAGAACACCATCAACTGAGGCCTGTGTGTGAGATCCCTGATGTATCACATTTGATTGGCTTTGTTCCTGTTTGCATTTTGATTCCTGAATAAACTGTTTTTGATTGGAACTACCTGAAGAAAATTTGCTTATTATTTTGAAGAAGAAATCAAACCCCTTACATTATGGAAGCCTAGAGTGTTCAGATTAATTTCATGTATGACATGTACCTGTAACCTTTATAGTTAGAGTTATAGCCACAAATCTAACAACAGTAAAAAATAGGCTAAAATAGCTTGGACCCTAATTAATGCCTATACAATAAAAGTCATGTTGTGCAATGGCATATTTTTCTTTTTGCTCTGCTTACCCGAAAAAAATGTATTGATGAAACATAGCCTCAATTCTCTTTCATGTGGGCTTTGCCACCCTGCCTAGCAGGCTCCATGGATCGGGGTGCCAGTGTTATGTGAGTACAATCAATAGCACCCATCACTGGGGATGCCAGCAACCTGGAAGCCCACTTTTATGTCCTGTAAACCTGTCCTCTGTGTGGAAAATTTAGTATAATTCTCTGGGAGCTTTAGCAGGGCTTTCTTGGTATTTTTTTTTTTTTTGTAAATTGCAGGTTATTAAATAGGTTGAATAAATGGTTAATACTCTTAAGCAGGTGTTAAACATATGAACAGCGGGAAAATTTTTGACGGCCCGCCCATTGTTTCTAAAATTGCATTGATGTACTGTATCATTTTGGAATTCTTCTTTAAAACAACTCGCCTCTTTAATATAACACGTGTATTCAACTTGTGCAGTCTGCATTGTATGAGTGACATTCCCATTAAGCCAATCACGGCTCACAGAGGTAGTAAAATAGCCAATCAAATGGTTCACAGTATCAGTTTCCTCACGCACATGTGTAACAGCACAGCACACATAAATTTTGATTAAGATAGCGAAACGAAGGGTTGTTTAAACTATTTATTTTACTTTGTGTAAAATTTAAAATCAGTAGCCAAAAAGTAGCTGAAGATGTCACCGAAGTAAAAGGTGGAGGCGGAACACAGAAGATTCCAAAATCATTAGCCAGATGAATATTTGTTCAATGAATAATTTTGACGGCAATATGTCTGATTTGCAGTATAATGGTTGCATTTATGAAAGATTATAACATACAACATCACTATGACATGCTGTGCAAAGCAACATATTTTGAGTTTACTGGAAACAAAAGAAGTTATGGAGTCTCAGCTAAAGTTTAGAAGAAAAAATTAAAGTGCTGTGGATGCCAGTTTTATTGGTAGCAAAGAGATTGCATGTGCTACCAAACCTTTTTCAGATGGTGATTTAGTTAAAAGGTGCATGCTTAAAACAGCTGATGCAGTATGCACTGAAAACATTTTACTAACGTCAGTCTGTCTCGTAACACAGTTGCTGAGCATATTGCTAAAATGTCTGGTAATATTAACTTTAATGTTATTGAAGAGCTTTTATGTTTAAGTATGAACAACACAAACACTGGAAGGACTTTTTTATAACCCAAGAAGCCATGGAAAGTGCAGAATTACGTATTATATTCCCTGACATCTTTTTTTTCTACTGTTTGAGATTTCCATTGAAAGTAAAATACTCTTATATTTCCTCCATTAAACATTATATCACATTTGTGATATTGAGTTTCTCTGTCAGTGTTCTAGGAAAGCTGCTTCTAGTTATATCTGCCTATTTTTGTACTATAAAATACATTAAGTAATATGTTGATTAATTGACTGAAACAGCGCCTTCATGCTTTTTGATGACTAAGAATCGAACAGTAGGGGTAATGTGTTTTGTGTAAGCAGTATTTTTAAATATATTTTCCTACATACCATTTCTATAGACATTTGTTTTTTTTAAGGTGAGGCCCACCAAATGAACTGCCGATGAGTTTGACACCCCTGATCTAGACAATCAATTACACTATCTAACACAATTCCTGGGTAGCAAGTGTTATTTCATAATTGCTTATGCCTCAAAAGTATAGAAAATGGCTATTATTCCCCACAAACTTTGCTTTTGTGACCAGGACAGTGATATTTCAAAATATCACTATTTCCAATGGGAAAACGGGCAAATGCGTGTCTTTTCGTTCACATAAAGTCAGAAAAAAACAACATATGAATCCAAATTAACATGTATTTATACTAAAGTAATACAGAAATGACTACAAAAGATTTAGAAGTGAGTAGTTTTTCGAGATTTACAATTATACAGTGTAATCGTAAATCTCGAAAAACTACTCACTTCTAAATCTTTTGTAATCATTTTTGCTCGTTTTCCCATTGGAAATAGTGATATTTTGAAATATCACTGTCCTGGTCACAAAAGCAAAGTTTGTGGGGAATAATAGCCATTTTCGATACTTTTGAGGCATAAGCAATTAGGAAATAACACTTACTACCCAGGAACAAAAAAAATAAATAAATAATAATAATTGTTACAAGGTGTTATCATTCCTGGACTTCAAACACATTTTCAGCCAAGTTTTTTAAACAAGTAATTCAGCTAGATGTATTTATTTCACGTTAGTGAATCAGTGAATCAAATGAACAAATCTGTTGAATTGAGTCACTAAACTGAATGAATCAAACAAACCCAGGCAGTAAATAGAATCTAAGTACACATCACTAAAGTTTTCATCCCAGACAAAGATTTAAATAATGTGCCTGTCAATGGTTAAAGCCTGGTTTCCAAACAAACAAATTACCTCCACATTATCATGCATTACCATACAAATCACATATTCATTCTGATTACCATAGTGTGACACAATCAAAATTGTGGCATAATATGCCCACTATTTTGCATGAATAAAATTGCAATAGTAAATACGGAAATCGTGAATTTGCACAGCAATTTCAACTATCGAGCACCATACCGTTTAACGGACTTTCATAAATGAGGCGCTGAGCTTTTTTTTGTTTGTTTGTTTGTTTTTTTGATTCTAGGTGATTTTTGCTTATAGCTGTAGGGATATAGAAAAATGGTTAGCTTTATGCAGCAGTAAAAAATAAATAAATAAATAAATAAATAAATAAAGCATGCAACTGCAACTCCTACAGTTTACTAATTACTTTGTTTGGCCAAAACAACATGAATTATACTGGGATGGTGGCATTACTGCCAGACAGACATCTGTGAAGAGAGGATACCGTCAAGAGCATTGCCAAAACTAGCAAATGACAGACTGAGAGACCTTGAAAAAAAATACTCCCTCCTTGTGTCTGGCTAAGAGGTTAATCTGACTCCAAACAAGACACTTTTGTAAATAAGCTGTATCACCCACTGGCACCTTTGGGTTGACAGCTTTGTTTTTTTTGTTTTTAAGGACACATTTACACAGTTTGTGCTTGGGCCAGTGTATAGTTTAAATCTTACAAAACTTACATACATCCAAGACTGGGTTTAAAGAGGAAATAATGCCTTGAGAATAATGGCCCTTAACAAAAGCTGAATGCATATTTAGTAACCAACTAGCCTTTCACACAAAGAGAACAGGTTTTACATTGGACAACATTACGGGTAAAGGGCGTGCTTAATAATGTCAGTGAGCAGAGAGAGTAACAAGCGGTGCAAGGATTACAGTAACACAATGAACAATGGCCATTGATTTAGTCGACTGTCGTCTTGAAAAAATAGTTTTCTTTGAGTTTGTTGTGCTCAGGGAAATCTAGCTGCCTCTTTGCCTCACTGTGTATAGCTACAATAAGTGAATCAGGCAATAAAAAGAACAAAGCAAGACAGTCAATCGATCTTAATTTAAATCAGTAAAGACATAAACTTGGAAACTATTTACAAGTGTATTCAATTGCAATATTTTACTACATGTGATCAACACCTACTGATCCGTTGTTTAACTGTGACTACACACACAATTTTAAGTTTTAGGAAATGGTAAAAAAAAAGTTTAAAAGCTGTCTTCTGTATGCTAACAAATCTGAATTAAGATTAACCAATTCTAGATTTGTTAGGGAACAGCAGTGTTACCTGATATTTCTTAAGATAGCTCCATTCATCAACATCCTAGTTTTTACAATAAAATAACATGACAGTAAACAAGCATATAATGGTGATATGACCAGTTAAATAAAAATAAAACTAAAAAAGACTCCCTGATAAGGCTGCCATCTTTAAACGTCTAAACACCTCTGTTTAGTTTACTAGCAATAAACATTTAGAAAATCCATAAACTAACATTAAGCAGGTGACAAGTCTGTATCACTTATCCCTGATATATTTTTTAGTACCTTGCAATTGCATACTGACCATGGCAATCTGGTTAATTATTGAACACCCTGGCCTATTTTTGTCACCAAGACTGCTTGTAGATGTATTTTTTCTAAATACAAACACCATTATGCTAGCTCATGTTATTAAACTACAGAGTACACAATAAACTCAACGGACTTCCTGCCAAATGAATATTCTGAGGATGACATATGGAGTGTTAATTGTTTTACTTTACAGTATGAAGCAGTGTCAACATATTAATTTTCATCTATTTGGAAAAGGAGACTGTATAGGAAAAAGGTAGGCAAAGTTCAATTCAGAGTTGTTGTTTCAAATGACGATATATGTAATCCTCCACCATGATCCATAATAATTAAGACTATTTTCAATATTAATATTTAAGTAAGTCATTTTTTTAAAGGTATTTTTTTATACAGATTTAATATTAATTTTTTTTTTCTTGAAAAGACCTCACCCATCGTTTAAACAGTGCAGTTTTTGCGTTTACAAAAAATGTATGTGTTACTCCCTGATAGTTGGTGGATTTACTTGATTGGTGGAAGTGAGTGAGTTAGTCCGCATTTGAATAACACAGTTTTGTCAGTTTTACAGTGTTGTAAGAGGATAGCCAAGGCTGGTTACCGAAAGAGGGCCAGAAATAGAAAGCTGCAGTTCAAGCACTAACAGGCATGATTATTAAACAAACACAAAAACAGGAACAAAATAAACACAGCATGAGGGCCAAAATAAGAGGTTCAAACAAAAGAACAAATCACTTGTAAGATAGTCTTCATTACTGCGTTGCAAAACGATACAAAAATCACAGCACACTCATCCCCAACAAAGGACTGTGATTGCTGGCAGGGACAGATTTACTCCCATACCTGCCAGCCTTCCCACATTCCCACACACATGCTATTTACAGAAGCAGGGTTTCTGCCCTGCCACAATGTGTTTACAACACATTTCTTAATTATCCTTCGAAAATATAAAATGGTGCACTGCGCTCTGCTAAATATTCCTCATCTAATATACTGCGTGTATGTCTTAAAGTTTTTGGTTTTACTGAAATAACAGGCATTTTATTTTTTCAAACCAATAAACCTGGGTTTCTGCAAAATGTTTTTTAATAATGTCAGTCATTCACTACTCTTTCTAATAAAGAAACATGTGTTCCAGAAGGTGGGCAGTGTGCAAAGACCTACGTAATAGAATACACTTGTTCCAGTGACTTATTTTTAATGAATGTTTTTGTTTTGTAAATGCAGAAATTACAATTCAAACGAGGGACACAGTGGAAAGGAACATGGACAAAGAACAAGACAGACATTTTAGGCACTGGGGTGGGCTGAAAAAAACAACTGTAGATTATTTTTGTTATTGTTTAGGAAAATTAATAATGTGTAAAATTAATAAGTAAAAAAAATACTTCCTGTTAAAAGACTAGTAAGTCAGTTGGTTAAACTCTCCTGTTAACATTACGCTTGCTTTGCAGCCATGTATTAGTGTTTGCCTTCTAATTGTTTGTTTAAGTTATGGAAGAGTCTTGTATTCAATAAGCTTTAGTGATAAACCATGAAGTGAGTTGAGTTGAAAGCAATGTGTAGAATGTGTGCGCTGCAGTAATACAACTGGAACACTGGAATCTGTCTGCATCCAGCTGGATTATTCAAATAAGAGTTATTTCTTCACCACATCTGAACCCCAACATATGCAAATGATAATTGGGCACAAAACTAAATCTGTTGCTTCTCACAATTCTCAGATTCAAAATGCATCAAGTTTTATATTGCCTGAATATAAAACACCCTCACTGCAACACAGTAAGTTAACATTTGTATATTAGTTAAGGCTGTTCGAAGGTTCGTTCGCTAGCCAGGAATTCAAAGGCAGTTTTAAACCTTTGAAGGTTTGTCAAGTTCCATTCACGCACTGTATTTTTTTTTCTGTGAACAGAAAACCTTTTGACACAATAGCAGCTGCAGGATTTAGTTCCTGGCTGGGCCCCAAATTTTCATGGATGGGCCGTTTCTGACTTAATAACATAAATGCAATGACGTATTACTAATATGTGTATTGAGGACACTCTACCAGTGGTCCTCAAAGTGGTGCCCACGGGTAAATTCACGCCCGCAAAGCCAAGCCATCATGTCATTGGCAGATGTTCTTAAACACATTTCTGGCTGGTCGCAGCATGGGAAAATAAATAAAGCTTTAAACACGTTTTCCAACAAAAGCGTCATAGCAGTCTGTTGACAGTGCTGCTCGCTTATACTGTGCTTGTACGTACTTGACATATTTTTTTTTTTCCTGAATGGCCAATGCAGTACAATCAACCAGTTGAATATCTGCATTTTCTCTGCGGATGCCCACTCATAAGTTAGCTGGGTGGGACATAAACTGTGTCTGTTTCAATTGCAGGTACTGACAATAAGTTTAACCAATATGAGAGTCAAATTTCTGCCAGGTTTTACGCAGCTGTCCAATCATAAGCAAGCAGAGGCTGTTCAAGAAAATTAAAGGCAATTGAGTAGCCAATGGGAAACTGACAGATATGACAGCTGTCCAATCATTCGTGATCGAAGGCGGGATGTTAATATGCCAGATAAGCACTGAATTTTGCTGACTGTTATTAAGTAAAATAATACATTTCAGTATTTAGAATTTAATTTTCTCCATATATTTTTTAATTTCACCAGAGAAGGGAAACACCATATCCACTTTCTCTGAATAATTGTACTGGAGATGAGCGATCTTTAAAACAGAGTAGTGTTGACAAATTTGCCAAATTGAAACAACAGCAAGATGCTATCTATTTATTTTATTCAAAGGAAATTTATCACGTAAATTTATCAAAGCCCTGCCAGGCAAGGGAGGCCTTATTTATAGTCCCAGGCAAAGTAGAGGATGATTTAGTCCCCGGTCTGGAGACCTCTAGCACAAAAGACATTTCAATGGGGGAACAGTTACTTCCTGATCAGCAATGTGAACTTTGTAAGTTAACTGAGGAGTTCAATTATGTTTTTTTTTTTAGTACCCAGTAGAACTAACCTTGTTGAATATACCATTATCTCTCCCCAAGGTGTCACGTGCGAGAAAGACCTTAACCGATCCCAGAAAGTCGACGCAGTTACATTCACAAAGAGGTATTGTCGATGCTCGAACTTGGGGTGATTGAGCCTTCCAGGAGCGAGTGGCGCAGTCCAATTGTGATAGTGGCCAAGTTCGATGTCTACCCGATGCTTCAGTTCGATGAGCTTCTAAATAGATTGGGGACTGCAAGGTTTATTTCCACTTTGGACTCATCAGATGTCGGTTTGGGTGCAGTCTTGTCCCAAACAGTAGACAGAGTAGAATATCCCATGCCGTACATCAGTAAAGAAAATGCTCCCTCGAGGATACAGCTATGTTACCTGAACTCAATGACCCGGATGGGAAACGGCATGGGTGCGCTTGTTAACCAAGGGGTCATGAGGGAGGGCATAAATAGAGGTTGTAGAGAAAGTAATCTGTTCCTTTGTAAATGGTTAGAAAAAACTAAAAGGAGACCCTGTGATAGTAATAGACAGACAGAGATGTAGAGTTTGGTGAAGCTGCACTCTTGGTTGCTCTCAGCATTTAATAAACAAAATAAAGATTTAAACAAAAACAGCACACCAAAACAAGACACCACTTGCGGCCAAAATAAATAGGCAAACAAAAATGTACTAACAGACAAAACAAGTGGAGGAACGTTAAACAAATAAATACCATGCTGGCCCTCCAGCACGACTTAACAATTGTTTCTTTATTTTATTTTAACTCTCCTCTCCGGACCCATTCTCCACTCATGAACACACAACCTTGAGTGAGTGAAAACATGCTGCTTTTATGCAGCTGTACTGAGACTCGATTGCTAATCAATCATTCAATTGGAGTCTCAATACAACTGCATGTGAATTAATTTAGTGCAATTTCCCATGCTCCCATATTATTGCGTTTTACCTGCACGTGAAGTGCTGTGCAATCCTTGTACCTAAATACAAATATACATTTTAAATAACTTGTGTTCATAACCGACATTATATCACGTGTCCGACTACAAAATACCAACATTAACACACTACACACAACATACAACACAAACAAATAGCCCAAGGGCAGGGCACTACTTATGATTGTGAAAAGATTTTGATTCAGCGTGCAAAGACTTTTAAAGATGTCTCAAGAATGTCTCCAGTTTCCACTAACAAGAAGTTGTCTCAGCAATAGAGGGTTCAGAGAGTGCATGCCCAAACCTCTCACCTGCCCTTGCCTATAAGGAAACATTGAATAGATTGCCACCACTGAACGAAGCCCTGTCAGATGACCTGGAACTCAACATCTTGGTACACAGTGCACCAACCAAGTCCAAAATTGTTTGGGAGGACATTGTCAATGTCAATAACGTCTACAATGCTTTACAGAAGCTGAAGGAACTCAATCCTTTGTACAAACACATCATCTTACCACAAAAGCCAGTAGACTTGCTTGTTAATCACAACTGGACAAGTTTCAATGCAGTTCTGACCGTCAAGAAGATGAGGCTGAAGTCAATGTGGAAGAAACGAGACAAGAACAACTTCACCCCAAAGAGACTTTCCTGCGTAAATTTGAACCAGAGCAAGAGGCTCTTATTTACCAGAATTACAGAATCCATCCCCTACACAGTGAAAGTAGTGACATCAATGAAGGGAGGAGATATGTACAGCTGCAAAATATAAATGATCCAACACATGAAAGACTTTGATGGAAGTTCAACCTGTCTCATGCCTACAGTAGCCTGTAATTAGATGCAGACTGCTATGCTTGATAGTATGCCCAGTGAGGCCATTCATCGGCAACGGCTACTGTAGACTGCCTTCTTTCCCTGAATGAGAATGTGCTGAAAAAATGAAAGCTTACAAGGCTGACTGTAGTCGACAGCTAAACTGCAAACTTGCATACATGTGAAAATATGCTGTAAGCTGATGCTTCGGAGGTATATCGACACTGTCAGTGGGGCAATAGAGAAACTTCAAGCTGTTTCTTATTATTTGGAAAACCGCAGGATGGTGAAAACTGTAACCATCAATTTTAACAATATACGGATGCATACCTTTGAATGCTTGAGGTCAAAATTTGAAGCCATGGACAGCACCTGTGTTCGACAGCCGTTTCCAGTTACCATTCACAAATATCAGGGCATGGCACTCAAAACAGTGATGACGGACCTTGGTAACTCAGTTATCTCCTATAGCCAAAGTTTTGTGACACTTTCCACATTTCTTACTGAACTAACTAACTGAACAACAATCCCTAAGGACTTTTGTTAACAACTATGATCAGTTGCCATGCACGACATCTCTCAGTAATATGGGCATCTGTCACATCTTAGTAGAACCCTTCAGTAGAGTTGAGCAGCAAGATGTTGTTGAGTTTCTCGACCAATTGTGTCAAACTTTCTCACAAATATCTGATGTGCTTTCCGACACCATAAGGCACGACATACTAAGTACAGAATTTGAGTACCGCACATCAAATCAAGCGGTGGGGCATTTTTACTCTCTGCATGTACTAATGGTAGGCATTCCGAGGTAGATTTTCAAAGGTGACTAAATTTTAGTCAGACATCTAAAGTTACGTCTTATTTTAGACAGGCTTGTTAGAGCCGTGATTTTCCAATGTGACTGTTATAACATTTCTAGACAACCAGAGGTGCTGTTTGAGCACACAACGACTAAAACACTCCATAAGGTTACATTGGATTTAGACGATGAGCAATCAATGTGATTTTCAGAGTTTAGTTATTGTGCAGCTTAGTTATTGTGTATGGTTTTCAATCAATGAATATACATTTTAACTGGTTCTATAACATGTTTCCAGACTTTTAATGTAAAGGTGCCAATACTTTTGTCATGAATGAATATTTGAAATTGCTTAAGTTCTTTTTTTTTTAATAAAGATATTTGTTAAACTACCAGAAATTGTCCGTTTCTGGGAAGTTAGCTGTAGGGAAGAGCAAACAAAATGAACATAAAAATATGAGCATATGTTTTCCACCAGTAAACAATTACAATCCTAATGATACAACTAATTACACCAAAACCTCATTAGAAAGATGATGATGATGATGATGGAATCTGAAAATAAAATGGTAAGAGAAGAGATTTTTGTAGAACAGTTTATTTTATAAAAGGTCCTAACATGAAGACTTAGGTCTAGTTACTGCAACTTTTATGCATAGTAGCAGGGCACGAAATAACCAACTGTACCGGGGGCAATTGCCACAGTGCCCAAGCCACTTGCCTCTCAAATTAAAAAAATACGGCAGAAGTTGTCTGTATGCCTGCCCATCAGTTCAGTTGCAATTTAATTCTGTCTAATCCCGTCCAGCAAGAAAATGACTCTGTATTATTGCTGCCATTCAATTTACTGTGCAACTCCGAGCACTATGCCATGAGAAAGATAACACATCATTGGTTAATCAAGGGCAAACAGAGTGACGGACGCTGCTAGACTAAGCTCTATATGGAATTCATGAATTCTCAATGACGTTGTAAAAGGGGGAGATCTGTGTTGACTCTGCTGGCTTGTTCATAGTACTGCAAGAAGAAGGCATCAGTCATACAATACCCACCTGTGGGTCATGGCAGTGACATGGAGAGGTGAGAAAGAGGGTGTGTGGTCTTTCCCTCTCTCTGAGTGGCTGAGAGGCTCTATTGTTTCCACAGGTCTGCCTTTTAGAACGTACCAGGAAGTATGGAAGCTCGGGTCGAGTGCCAAGAATGGCAGGGACAGAGACAAACAAAATAAAGATTTACTAATAGCGGGGAAACTGTGGGCAGATCCCCTGTGTATTTTCATAGCAGGTTGAGGAACGGTCAGAGTAGGACAGAGACCCGGGCTGTGCTGGTAGCGATGGCTGGGGTAATGCTGCTGAAGTGCAGCACCTTTTATTTATAGTTTTGATTACTGTGTTTTCTTTTCCTTTTTTTAGTTTCGCCTTTAGTGTTTGGATTATTGTTTTGAGCACCTGTAAAAGCATCTGCACTTGACCTGTACCGCCTGTGGTATTTCCGTGGTTCTGCTTTTACCATTGTTGGTAGGAAGATCACGGTCAACAGCGCCCTCTGCGGGCTAAAAAGTTACAGCACAGGGGTCTTGCCTGGCTGCCATTGCTCTAGACCGACACGATCCCGAGCTGGAAGCCATGGGAGCTGATTTTTTAGCTCATTCCCTCGATTTCCGACTCGACCAAGGGCGTGACGATGTGCTGGGCAGGCTCTTTACCAAGCAGATGTGATTAATGGTCATGTGGTCGAGCCCAGAAGCGCCGCCACATACCCTCACTTTTAAATTAATCAAGACCTTCTGTACTGTGTTGACAAATTACCCCAGATGTGGGAAGTGTGTCACCAGTTGTTCATTCCTTAGTCCTTTAAAGAGGATTTGTTGCAGCTTGCTCTTGCTATTCCCCTGTCTGGTCATTTGGGAAGGGACAAAACTAAAGTGACTCGTGACATAGTTCTTTTGGCTGGTGATGGGTGGCGACGTCAGACATTTTTATGACCGTTGTGGGGAATATCAGAAAGCCAGCCCTAGAGCTGTCCCACGAGCCCCACTGGTGCCTTTGCCCCTAGTGGAAGCTCCTTTTGAGCGTATTGGGATGGACATAGTTGGGCCACTAGAAAGGAGTGCGGCAGGATACACCCACCTACTAGTCATTTTGGATTACACTACGCGTTATCCAGAAGCCATTCTCCTCCGATCTACGTCCACTAAGTCTGTTGCCAACGAGCTTGTGAAGGTTTTCTTCCGGGTGGGGATCCCCAAGGAAATATTGATCAACCAAGGCACCAACTTTATGTCCTGGCTAATCAATGGAACATGTAAGCTTTTGAGAATTAAGATCATTAGGACCTCAGTGTTTCATCTTCAAACTGATGGTCTTGTGGAGTGCTTTAATAAGACTCTTAAGAGCATGTTGCACAGATTTATTAGTAGTGATGTGTGTTACTGGGACTAGCTGATTCCTCCCCTTCTCTTTGCAATTAGAAAGGTACTCCAGGTTTCCACAGGGTTTTCATCATTCAAGCTGTTGTATGGGTAGTGACCCTGGGGAGTGCTTGATCTGGTCAGAGAGATGTGGGGAGAACAGCAGGACAATTCGACCAATGCCGTCCGGTATGTGTTGTACCTGTGCAAATGTCTTGAGTCTGTTGGGAAATGGGTGCATGACAATTTGCAGCAGGCTCAGCACAGACAGGAAACCCATTACAACTGAGGAGCCTGGTTGTACACATTCCAGTTGGAATTTCAGTTCCTAGTTGAAACTTCTGGCTAAGTGACAAGGACCCTTTGAGGTTACATGCCGGGTTGGGAGGGTGGACTATGAGATCTGCCAGCCAGAGCGACAGAGAGAGAAACACATTTATCATATAAACCTCTTGAAGCCCTGGTTGCAACCGGAGGCATTGTTAGTGGTGCATGCAGATGACATCACAGACCTGGGACCTGATCTTTATGTGTTGGCGAGAAAATGGTCGGTACAGATTGCGGAGAATCTGAGACCAACACAGAATTGTCAGGCTCAAAATCTGGTGACGGAATTTCCTGATGTTTTTTGTCCCGTCCCGGGGCAGACTCGAGTAGCCCATCATCACATTAACATTGAGCTGGGGGCGCCATGCACCATATATCTGAATGTAAAAGGCAGGTAATAAAGACAAAAATTGATGAAATCCTTAGACTGGGGGTAATAGAGTCCCAAAGTGACGGGAACAGTCCTGTTATTTTAGTAGATAAGCCAGACGGGTCAACACAGTTTTGCATTTATTTCAGATGAATCAATGAAAAATCTAAGTTTGACGCTTATCTTGTGCTCCGGGTAGATGAGTTGCTGGAGTGTCTAGGCACGGCTCATTTTATGACGACACTGGATTTAAAGAAGGGGTACTGGCAGATACCTGTGACCCCGGAATCCAGAGAAAGGATGGCGTTTTCGACTCCCTTCGGGTTATACCAATTTAGGACCATGCCCTTTGGGTTGCACGGAGCACCAGCCACTTTCCAGCAGATGATGGATCGCGTCTTGCGGCCCCATCAGCAGTATGCTGTTGCTTACATAGATGATGTGGTTATCCACAGTGAGGATTGAACGAGACATCTGTGTAAGGTGGCGGCGGTGCTACAATCCTTGTGGGAGGCTGGGTTCCTGGTTTTTAGACCAGACTTCAACCTCCCAGCCTTTTCCGGCATTCCCAGACTTCCTGGACTAGGTCATATCCTCTTGGGAATGCTCGGCCTCAGCATCCAGCATGTCCAAGAGCGCAGCCACACTTGCCTGCATGGAAGGAGAGGAGGTGGTAGGGCTCACACAGTTCTCTTTGGTGGACCCCACCATAGTGGCCTTAGTGCAAGCTCTCCCAGTGGGAGGCCTGGCCAAGGATCCTGTAAGGATCCTGTAGGATCCCATCTTATAAAGGCTTATGCAGCTGAAGTGCAGGTAACTCATCTTGCAAACACAGGAGGCCTCTTAACCGCCTACCTTGATGGAATGCTGCGCTCTGTAACCCTCCCTGAGCCGCTGGCTTCAGAGCTGCGCGCGGTCTCGGGCACTCTGTTACAGATCTTGGGCTTCCAAGGGCAAGCCCTCAGCAGAAGCCTGGCAGGCTTAATGGTGAAACTCAGACCGCTGTGGCTGTCTCAAGCGAAGGTCCCAGATATGGACAAGTCCGTATTACTAGATTCGCCTATCTTCCCTAGCCATACTTTCGGGCTAGCGGTAGAGGAGAATTAACACTGGTGCAAAGTGCGGCCTATTTGGGTCTCCAGCTGGATTCCCTTACAATGCTAGCCTACCTGTCAGAAGACAGGGTAGCTACTATTAGCAACTGCCTGGCCCTGTTTCATCCAGGGCTAACAGTGCAGTTAGTGTTGTGCCAGAAACTACTGTGTCTGATGGCCGCAGCCTCCTCAGCCATTCAACTGTGGTTACTTCACATGCGCCCGCTTCAAGCACGGCTCAGTGACTTTGGGCTACAACACGTGTGTGACAAAAACTTTTTAGCTGACATTGTCTCGCCTGTGTTGGAAAGTGCTACACTAGCGGAGGCAAGCCCCTCATCTGAGTGAAGGCATAATGATGGGAGGTATTTACAAACATCAAGTGCTGACGACAGATGCATCCAACTCCAGTTGGGGGGCAGGCAGAGGAGTCCACGGATCCTGGTCGGGCAACTGGACATCCCTGCACATAAACGTGCTGGAGCTGAGAGCAGTCCACCTCGTGCTGCAACATTTTCTCCCTGTGCTCTGCAACAAGCATGTTCTTGTCCGCACGGACAATATGTCAGTGGTTGTGTACATGAACCACCAAGGAGGTCTTTGGTCCCCGGGGTTACACCGCATAGACTTTCGGCTGCTGATCTGGGCACAGAGGCACCTCCTGTCCCTCTGGGCTGTGAATCTCCAGGGAGTGGTGAACAAGGCGGTGGACATCACCTGTCAAAATGGCAACTGCACCGTCAGGTGATGCAATGCATTTGGGAACACTTCAGGTAACCCAGGTCAATCTCTTTTTCAACTGCAGTGATGACCCATTGCCCCCTGTGGTTCTTCCTCCGCAGCTGCGGAGGTCCACTAGCTTCGATGCCCTAGCGCACGAATGGCCCAAAGTGCCTTTATACACTTTTTCCCGCCTATACCGCTGCTTACTGCCTTCCGCGAGAATGTCAGGAGAATGGAGACGACAGTTCTCCTGGTGGCCCCCAGGTGGCCCATGAGACCCTCTGCCAGCTGCTTTAAGGCCAGACCTGGGAGATCCCGCCGCGCATGAATCTCCTCAGTCAGGTTTAAGGCAGAAGTGTAAACACAAGCGCTGAATTCCCTATTGGCTATTTTAACAATTTCTTGCAGTGGTTTAATTACTCACCTTACTATTACAGTGCTACACCATTATAACACGGTTGTCAGGGTTCATAATTGAAGACTGCATTATTTGTGTTTCACCTTATAACAAATATTGACATTTTTGTTCCTGAAATGATTTACAATGACTAAAACAATATTGTAGCATATTATTTAAAAATTTAGGAAGGAGACTAATTTGAAGGTACTCGAATCCATTTTATTCATTATTTTATAATCCGGTTTATTGGAATGATTATTCCTGGCCCCTGTCAGCCTGGGCCACACCAAAGACAACAAATACAGTGCAAGCATGGGAGCTTTATAAGTACTTGTCATGTATAGTCAGACCCAGAAGAGAATGGACACAGACAGTCAGTATCGCAGGGTATGAAAGCCCTGTTGTGCACGTTTTGATTATAAATAAAAAGTTTGTACAAACAGAAACATTTATACAAAAGAAAACAATGAAAACAAAAAAGACACAGACTAACAAAAGTATCATGCTAGTCTAAACTAGCACGTGTAGCAAGTTTTTCACTGGTTTCGTTTTTTAACTTGTTCTGCCCCTGAACTCACTAACAGAGTTAAGCCAAAGCTGCAGGTTTTTATATTGTGGCTGAGAGATTAACTGGCTATCAAATACCTAGTTTATCCCTCTGCCACATTCAGCACAGGGTTTTATCATGTCAATAGCCAGTTTATCAATAAGCACTCGGTTGGCCATGCATTCTCACAATTTTATCTGGATGGGGCATTATTTTGTATTATTCCCCCAGCCTCAGTCCCTTTATTCTACCTGACCTGCATTCATTCTGTTTATGTCCCTGCTTGCCACACCCATAGCAAGTGCATGTGAAGCTCACAGCAGACACAGAGGCAAAATTATTTTCCTCCCCCATTTTCTCATTCAGCCTGTTTTCTATGTTTCCTGTCCAATTTATAATATCGTCATAGGTCTTTCCTGGGTTAACTCCATCCTCTAATGCCTTTTACAGATGCGTTCCAAGACTGCTTAAAACTGTCTGCACAAATACTTGATCCTCCTTCTTTGGCTCCAGGAGCCCACAAAAATCCTTATATACTTCCCACTTACAAATTCCAAAATCCTGTACTGTTTCTCCTTCTTTCTGTTTAACCTCCATTATTTGAGGCAAGTCATTATTTGAGGCCCGTCCGTAACTTTTAATATACTTCGTTTTAAGTGATCTAATCTGATCATCTTTGTCAGAGCTACTGCTGTTAAAAAAATTTAAGATCAAGTGAATCAGGGTTACGTTGTTTATCTTGAGTTTGGGGGAGGGCTTCGCTTGGACATCGAACACTTGGATTGCATAAACGCAATTCTGTGCAATGCAAATTGTTTACACTTGATCAAGTATCGCATTACATGTAGTCAGTTTGCCCTGAAATGATTCTTTTAAGCGGACTGCTTGATTCTTACAAGTGGATTATTTTACATTGGTTAGTACAGGAATGATTTTGTCCCAGTGGTTTTGATCACTATATGCTGTTGATTCTTATTTTTTTAAATACATTTTGGTAACGCTTTATATTGCGCGGCATAAATTCATCTTAAATAGATATGCAATTGCATATTAAATTAATGTTAAATTTAATAAATATGAAATAGCTGGTTTCTTGCTAAATGTTAAACAGATGTCAATTGCAAATGTAAATGCATATCACATCCATTTATATTATGTTTTGTTATCCTTGAAAATATGTAATAATTTCCCATTGTTTACATGTCCTTATTGAAAATACAGTTAATCTGACTTAAATGTTAATGGAACGTAACAAGGAATAATTTAACATATATGTAATATGCATTACATGTGCAATGACGTGTACAGCCAATAAAACCTGTTTTTGAATTTGAATTTGATCGTATCTCATGTGATTAGGCACGTCCGCAGTGTGGATAGTGCAATGATGCAGGAAACACTGCATTGTTTGTAATCAAACATGACTGCATCACTGTATTGTGTAGGTATGTTTTTTTGTGATCTTTGTCAGTAAAAATGTGTTTCAATAAAGTGAATACACATTCATTGTGTACATACTGAGTACAGTAGTGTTATTGTGTGATATGCATGTAGACGGTGTGGTGCAGTGAGGGGGGGGGGGGGTATTGCAGCGCTTTGCATCCATTTTAATGAAAAGCTGTGAGATTTGCATCACAACAAAAAATAAGTAAGCCATAGATGTTTAAATGCAGTGGTAGTCCTGCCAGTAAAATACTGTACTGTAATATCATTTTACAGCCATTACACATAACACCACAATTCAATAACGATTGCCTTACAATTTCATGCTTTTATATATTTATGCAGCAAATAATGAATGTTTTTTGTTGCTAAAACCAACTTTGGGGGAATTAAATCAACATTTAGACCCATCGACTAACCCCAATTATAAATCTGTACTTACTAGCAGATTGATTTATTGTAAGAAGGCACTTATGTATTACGTTATGTATTAGCATATATATATATATATATATATATATATATATATATATATATATATATATATATATATACGCACTGAGTGTACAAAACATAGGAACACCTTCCTAATATTGATACAATAATAATATCTACAAGGTGTCGAAAGCATTCCACAGGGATGCTGCCCCATGTTGACCCCAATGCTTCCCACAGTTGTGTCAAGTTGGCTGTTAGTGGATCTCTACTTCAAATAGCTCGTTCTATCTCATCCCACAGATGCTCAATTGGATTGAGATCTGGTGACTGGACAGGCCACTACAGTAAGCTAAATTCACTGTCATGTTCGTGGAACCATTCCTGGACAATCCTAGCCTTGTGGCATGGGGCATTATCCTGCTAAAAAAATCCATTAGCAGATGGATACACTGCTGCCATGAAGGGATGCACCTGATTTGCAATGATGTTCAGATATCCTGTGGCATTCAAATGTTGCTCCACTTTTATCAAGGGGTCCAATGTGTGTCATGAAAACACATCCTACACCATCACACCACCACCACCAGCCTGCAATGTTGACACGCGGCATGATGGATGCATGTACTCATGTGGTTTTCTCCATACCCTAGTCCTCCCATCAGCGTGAAACAGCAGGAACCGAGATTCATTAGACCATGGAATGTTTTTCCAATCCTTCATTGTCCAGAGTTTTAGTTCCATAGCCCACTGCAACTGCAGTTTCTTGTGTTTTGCTGAAAGAAGTGGAACTCTGTTAGGTCATCGGCTGCCATATGCCATTCATGTAAAGGTACAACGAGTTGTGCATTTTTTTATGGGTCTTTTGGCACCAATGTTGTACTGGACTGTCAGCTGACTAACTGTAGCCCGTCTGTTGCTCTGCACAATTCGTGTCAGCCTCCTTTGGCCTCTTTCATCAATGAGCCATTTTCGAGCACTCGCCTGCCGTTGGCCAGATGTCCTTTGGGTGGAGGACTATCCTTGATACACACAGGAAACTGTTCAGCGTGAAAAACCCAGCAGTGTTGCAGTTCTTGACACACTCAAACTGGCATGCCTGGCACCTACTACTATACCCCGTTCAAAGGCACTTAAATCTTTTGTCTTGCCCATTTACCCTTGGAATGGCACACATACACAATCCATGTCTTAATTGTGTCAAGGCTTAAAAATCATTCTTTTACCTGTCTCCCCTTCATCTATACTGATTGAAGTGGATTTAACAGGTTACATCAATAAGGGATCATAGCTTTCACCTGGATTCACCTTGTCAGTCTATTTCATGGAAAGAGCAGGTGTTTCTAATGTTTTGTACACTAGTGTGTGTATGTATATATATATATATATATATATATATATATATATATATATATATATATATATATATATATATATATATAAGTAAGGTCGCAGCGGAGGGTCGGATTTTCCCTACTTAAAATAAATAACATGTGCAAATGCACGTTTTGTTTAATTTAATTGTATTGTTTGTTTATTGTTTAATTATCACCCGCACCTGGTAAGTATTGCAAATTAGTGTCAGGTGTGGGAGTTTAAAAAGGGTGCAGTCAGTTTGCTTGGGGCTTCTGCAGAGTGAAGAGTCCGATTGTGTGTGCAATCGTAAAAGAAAGTAGCGTGAAACCTTGTGTGTGATAATTTGTGTTTTGTTCTCGGACAGGAAAACAGTTTAGCTGCCCCGTGTTAGTTAGGGCAGTTATTTTGTTAAGTTAGTGCTCCGAGGGAGCTAGGTGTTTGTTTTTGTTCCTATCTATTTATTTTGTGTGTTATTAAAAATGAGTGCGTCAGTGCTTTGAAACATCAAGTCTCTGTGTCCAAGTTCTGGTTTTAAAGGGGCAATGAACCGCAGAGAGGGCAGTTCGTTTTACGTTTGGTGGCAGCGTGTGTGTGCGCCCCTAAAGACCCAGAGAGAGAGAATGGACAGTTTGAAAGATTTGATCCCTCAGATCAATAAGAACACCGTTGCTCAGAAGGCGGAAAATGAGAGGCAAAAACGGGAGCTGGGTTTGCCCCCATTGGAAATAAAGGAGCTGGAGCCAACAGAGCTGGACCTGCTGCTCCAGAGGTGAGAGCAGGCAGGAGCAGCCCCATCGGGAGAAGCCCTGCTGTGTCCAGCCACAGAGGGAGAAACCTTGCTCTCTCTGAACGAGAGGAGGAGCCTTTCCCATCTCCAGAGGCACCAGTGGGAGTCAAGGGGGAGGACGTGACTCCACCCCTGCAAGCCAGTCCAGCGTTGCCAAGGGAGGTCCCTTGTCCCGGCAGTGTGGACACTGGGCCAGAATGCCCAGACCTCTCTCTGCTTGACCTGGCTCCCAGGTCGCAGCAGAGCCAGGCACAGTCGCTTGCCTGGTCCCTTGCTCCACTCCCCCTTGAATCCCAGACGTCGATGTGCAAGAAGCAGACGTCGCTAATTTCTCCACTCCCCTTGCCTAGTGCTACTCTCCCCTGGGATCCCAGAAGTCATTGCGCAGGTCCACAGTTGCACACCTCTGCCTGCCAGTCCTAGCATGGTCAAAACAATTTTTAAGAGTTCTAAGGTGTATGGCACCACCAAGACACTGCCTAGATCTGGCTGTCCCTACAAACTGAATGGCAGGGTGGTAGGAAAGAGCTGCTTGAATATATTTTGTTTATTTATTTTTAAAACAGGGTCTCCCCCTCCGCCCCTGTGTTATTTAATGTACTTGTTTGTTTTCTGATTTATTGTATTGTATTTATGTATTATTTATTGTATGACAGTGAACCGCCGTGTGCCTTCTTTATTGTTTTTGTATTGTTTGCAGTGTGGATGGGAAGCCCCATCCATATTAAAAACTTGTGCAGAAGATGGCCATCTCCTGAATTAAATAATCCAGGGGCGGAGGGGAAGACCCCGTTCTAAAAATAAATAACCAAAATACATTTAAGCAGGGCTTTCCTATCGCCCTGCTACACCGAGCAAGAAGGAGACTGATCAGAGAGGCTACCAAGAGGCCAATGGCAACTTTGCAAGAGCTACAGGCTTTTATGGTCAAGACTGGTCAAAGTGTGCATGTGACAACAATATTCCAAGCACTCCACAAATCTGGCCTATATGGTAAGGTGGCAAGAAGGAAGCCATTACTCAAGGAAGCCCACATTGAATCCTGTTTTGAAGTATTCAAAAAAACACTCAAAAAATTCTGTATCCATGTGGCAAAAGGTTTTGTGGTCTGACGAAACTAAAATTCAAATTGTTGGCCTAAATGAAAAGCATTATGTTTGGAGCAAACCCAACACAGCGCATCACCCAAAGAACACCATCCCTGCTGTGAAGCATGGTGGTGGCAGCATCATGTTATGGGGATGTTTCACATTGGCAGGGACTTAGAAGGGAAAATGAATGGAGCAAAGTACAGAGAAGTCCTTGAGGAAAACCTGCTGCCCTCTGCAAGAAAGCTGAAACTGGGACAGAAGTTCACCTTTCAGCATAACAATGACCCAAAGCACACAGCCAAAACTACACTAGAGTGGCTAAGGAACAAAAAGGTAAACGTCCCTGAGTGGCCCAGTCACAGCCTTGACCTAAATCCAATCGAAAATTTGTGGCATGACTTGAAGATTGGTGTCCATCAACGCTCCCCAAGGAACTTGGTCAAATATTGCCAAATCTAGGTGTGCAAAGTTGGTAGAGACCTATCCCAACAGATTCACAGCTGTAATTGCTGCCAAAGGTCCTTCCACCAAGTATTAACTAATGGGGGTGGAGACTTATACAATTATGATCTTTCAGTTTTGTATTTTTAATATATATTTTTTTTCTCAATAAAACTTTTTTCCACTTAACAGTGTGGAGTATGGTGTGTAGATAAGTGGAAAAAAATCCTCATTTAAATGCATGAAACTCTGAGGCACTGACACAACAAAATGTGAAAAAAGTTCAAGCGGGTGTAGACTTTCTATACACTCTGTGTATATATATATATTTATAAGTTAGAAAAACTTGGAAACTACTGTGAGTCTCTATACAGCTCCAAGATTCTTGCTGTTCTCTTTCAATTCAAAGATGGCCACCAAACATTGTTATGAGATACACTCCTGCCTATTGGTAGGTGTCACTGAGCTCCTATATCAAAGCTGCCAATAGGCCCCCTCCCCCCAGTGACCCGCTCGGTCCCGCCTCCCGTGGGTACTTAACCGTCACGCAGGGTAGGAACATTCTCTTTCGCTTCTTACATTGGTAAGATAAGACATCTGTGTTGCATTGATCCCTACTTTTCTTTTAAAAAGTGCTGTGTAAGCTACTGCTAGTTCCCCTGCACTTTGTGCTGAAAGCTGGCTGTTGTGCTTTTCCTGGAATCAGTAGTTTAAAAATTCGTAGCCTTTTTATTGTATTTCTGACTATCAGCACCTGCATGCTCCGCCTGTTAGGCGGCTTCTTTCTGTCTGTCCGTCTTAGTACGTTAAGTATTATTGTTAAGAATTGTGTGTGTTTTTCACCCTTTATTACTTCAGAGAGCACTAGTACTCCACGGGACCGGGCTTGCCTTGTTCGCCGGGCCGGCCATATACTCCTCACGAGGCTTCCCTCATTGTTGGGTTGAGAAGTAAGTGGGCTGCGCAGGCATTCACTTTTGGTGTAGGTCGCTCAATCTATAGACAGTGTGCTCTCCTCTATCAGTCCTGTAATATTTAACTGTTTTTTGTATTTTAAAAACTGTTTTTATTACTGTGTGTTTAAGTCACCCGTCGCGGCTTCGGCCCTGTTCCCCTGTTGTACACTACGTGCTGCTCAGATGTGTGACCACACGGTGAGGGTATGCACCGTGCACAGCTGCCCCGGTGTTTTTTAATACTGCGGTGCATAAGACTCTGCCCATGCTTCTTCGGTACCGCGGTGCACACGGTGCCCATTGTCACTGTATCTATATAGGCTAACGCACCGGTGCGGCACAGTACTTGGTGCACGCGATGCTTGGCACTGCATGGTACTCGGTGCATTTGTGCACATGGTGCTCGATGCACGCGGTGCATATTATACCTGCACGGTACACACGGTGCACGGTGCTCAGTGCGCACGGTATTTATTGTTGCACGGTACTCAGTGCACGTAGTACTCTGTGCTCTTTAACCCAGTGCCACACGCGCTGCTTTAATTGCATTTGGATCATTCCAGACATCACCTGATACATGAGTGCAACAAAATTTCAATGTCATTTTGACAATGAAGAAGATGATAATGAAATCACTGTGAAGGAAACAACCAAAGAACAACCTTACCCCAAAGAACCTTTGCTACATAAGGTTCAGCCGGATGAACAGGCTGTCATTTACCACAGTTGCAAAATACATCCCATACACCATGAAAGTACAGCTACTACTCTTTACCAAGTGCTTCATATACAGGATGACGCTCTGGAAGACTGGGGGGAAAAACTAGACCTACTACCAACACCCTAGAGCCCAGGGAGGACTTCGCTCAGTTAGCAACAACAAGGTGGTAAAAACTCGCAAATGTCTGACTACCTGTCCATGTAGCAGCACTGCAAAGCTCACCTCAAAGAGAGCCCAAGAAGTTGGCCCCTGGTAGAATGGGCCATAATGTCCCCTGACATGGGGGTCCGTCTATTCATACACCAAGCATATGGCATCTGACACCCAATGTGCTAGACGTTGCTTCTACAGGGCTAGAGCGGGACCCAAAAGGCTGGGTTGGTTCTTAATGTTACCCGTGAGCCATTACCAGCGAAAATCCTACGGGTGTCATCAATGGACAGCACGTAAAGCTCATTTACTCTTCTGGTAGACATAATGTCTAATAAAAACACCACTTGGAGGGAAACAGGGCACAGCTCTGCTGAGGTCATGGGCTCAAATGGGGGACCCATAAGGATCCCCAGCACCAGCTCCAGATCCCACTTAGGGACCATGCTTTTTGTCAGAGGATGGAACCTTCGGGCCCCTTTAAGAAATTGCACTGCCAGTCAATTTTATCATGGCACACTGATATTGCTGCCAAGTAGACCTTCACATTAGATGCAGATTTTCCTGCATCAAACAGGTGTTATAAGAAGGTTAGATTTGTCACAATAGGACAAGTCACAGTGTCATGACCCCCAGCAATGCACCATTTTTGCAAAACCTTCCATTTATACAAATACTGGGCTCTGATGCTAGGTGCCCTAAGGCTGCATCTGGCATACCTCGTCTGGATAGACGGCTCTGTTCAACAGTCAAATCCAGAGTTGGAGCTGGGCTGAGTTTGGGTATCACATTAAACCCCCCTCTTGGCTCAGAAGGTCCCACGATTGGCCCCACAACATGTTGGAGAGGTGAGCTAGCGCGTCTACTCCCAGGGGACCCCTTCTCTCTCCATAGAGAACTACAGGGGGCAATGAGTGGACTCGGCTGTGGTGAAGAGGTTGACTTGTACTGTACGAAACCTCTCCCAAATTTGTTTCACAACCTGAGGGTGCAGTTTCTACTCCGACCTGTCTGGAGCTCCTCTGGACAACAGGTCTGCTGCTCTGTTGTCCACACCTGGGAGGTAGACCGCCATGATGGAATGCAAGTTTCTGTGCGTCAGGAGACAGGAGACTGTGCTCCGCATGCTGAAGGCCAGGTGAGCACAGGCCGCCTTGGTGATTTATGTAGGTGACCACTGTCATGTTTTTCGTCCAGACCAACACGTGTTTGTGCTCTAACTGCTGACGAAAATGAGATAGTGCTAGGACTACTGCTTGCAGTTCTTGGGCATTTATGTGCACTTGCTGCCAAGGTCCCGTCCACTGACCTTGTATTCCCCTCCCATTTCAGACCGCTCCCCAGCTCAGACTGGAGGTGTCCATAGTGACAACTTCCCTTCTGTGAGGGGAGCTGAAGTGATATCCGAGGCTCAGATTACCAGGGCGGAGCCACCACTCCAGTGTCTTTCGACATTGTCTGGAAACTTGCACCAGCCAGTGTTGATCGTGGACCAGGTGCACCTTGAGCCCATTCACCAAAGCTTGAAGCAGGCGCATTCTCAGCAGCCCTAGGGGAAGGATTCTCGAGACGGCTGCCATCAGCCCCAACAGCCTTTGAAACGTTTTGACCTGTAGAAGAGCATCCTCCCTGAATTGGGTGAGCGTGACCCAACGACGAATCCTGTCTTCTGACAGCGAGGCAAGAATGCTCACAGAGTTCAGTTTGATCCCCAGGAACACTGGACTGAAACGGTACGAAGTTGCTTTTCTGTTAATGTATGGAGAGTCCTAACTTTGTCACATGATCTATGACCTGTCTGGTGTGCACCTCGATGCGTGCTTTGGAACACCCGCAAACTAGCCAATCATCCAGATAGTTCAAGATCCGAATACCCTGCAATCTGAGTGGAGCCAGTGCTGCGTCCATCCACTTGGAAAACGTACAGGGCGTCAACAAGAGGCCAAATGGCAGAGCTCGTACGCGCTGCCTTGAAAGGCGAAGCAGAGATATTTTCTGTGCGCGGGACGGATTGGGAAATGGAAGAAGGCATCTTGCAGGTCGATCGATGTGAACTAGTCACCCGGCTGGACAGACTGGCGGATACGCTGTGCGGTCAACATGTTGAACTTCCTTTGTTTGAAGAACATGTTGAGGACCCTGAGGTCCAGAATAGGTCAGAAACTGCAGTCCCTCTTGGGCACCAGGAAGTACCTGGAGTAGAAACTTCTAAAGGAATCGCTTGGATTTAGCAAGCGCACAGCATGCTTTTGTTGAAGATTGGCGATATCCTGTTGGAGGAGAATCGTGCACGCTGGTCCACTGATGCGGAATAGGTGTCAGGAGGGGCTGATGAGTGGATTAGGCAAATAAGAGCTGAGGCTTTGTAATTGAAATTAGGAGAGGACCATGGAAACTGGGTGTAGCTGGATGCAGCTGTTTTTGGGCACAGGTTGGTGGAGTGGCTAGTAGGGCTGCAGACCCCAAAGACGTATGCTCTCAGGCCACCAAATATCCTGTGGAATAGGTTAATCTCAGGTCTTGCCCAGTTGATGACAATGTTATCTGTTCCAAGGACTGCTGCTGCTTTAGCCGAGAAGCTTTCACAATAATCATAAAACATGGTGCCCATAGGCTAGGTAATGGTTCAGCTTATGTGAAAGCTGAAAAAGCCATGACGAACTCCCCTAATCGTCAGATTCTTGAGAAGGCTAGGATCTGTGGATTTGAGAGTTACAGATACATCGCCATAGTTCACTGTCCGATGGTCGATGAGCTCAGATTTTGTAACAATTTCAACAAATCGGTCTGAAACACCTCTTACTGCCAATTTCTTCACTCCTGTTCCTTCTGCGGCGATGCCCATGCAAAATTTCTTCTCCCATCAACGAGCCTGCTTTATCTGAAGCCCTCAGCCTCCACCCCGATCAACAGTTTGTCAAATACCTCCTCAATGGCCTCCAAATTGGTTTCTCCACTGGGTTGTCCTGCCTTCCGTCTTCCTCCCTTTCCTACAACAATCTCCATTCAGCAACATCAGACCCTCAAGCAGTTGCCTCCTTGATCAAGGCCAAGGTGGGAAAAGATTTTATGGCTGTCCCCTTCCCAGTCCCTCCATTCCAAGTGTTTAAGGTCAACCCGATCGGCATTCCAGCTTTCCCTCTATTACGTCACCCTTACAGACGCCATCAAATTCATCAAGATGGCGGGTCACTGAGCTTGGCTTTCAAAGGCTGATATCACAGATGCCTTCAAAGTCATTCCAATTCATCCCTCCCTCAGTCATCTACTTGGGATATCCTGGCAAGGTTCCTATTTCTTTGTTACTCAACTCACTTTCAGCTGCTGCCTCGGAATAACCCTCAACATCCTCAACTTCGAAGCCCGCTTCCCTCCCTCAAAACTCACCCGCATCCATCAACTGATTTCTTCTTTCCGAAGCTCAAGAACCATCTCAAAGCGTAACTTTTTCTATCTCCTGGATCACTTCAACTTCCTCCATCACCATCCCGGATGAAGCCTGGAAGGACATTGAAATGTGGTCCACTATACTAATCCACTCGAACGGTCTTTCAATGTTCTACAAAGATGCTTTTTCAGCACCAGACTTGCACCTGTTTACAAAGGCTTCCCACACAGCTTTGGCGGTTTTTTCGGATCCCAATGGTTCTCAAGCACCTGGCCCCAGGAAATTCGATCCCTTCCTCCCCAGCTGAAATTCTCTCCCCTCCTGGAACTGTACCCTATTGTTGTCGCCGCCCTGCTCTGGATCCACCTATGGCCCAGAAAGTCAATTATATTCTTCAGTGACAACAAATCCACTGTGCATGTCATTAACAAAGGGCGTTCCTCCTCCCCTATAATTATGCAGCTCCTTCATCGTCTCGTCTGGACCTTGGTGTCCAATAATGTTATTATTCAGCCCGTCACATCCCTGGGTTCTTTAATAATACTGCTGATGCTTTGTCTCACCTGCAGGTCCACAAGATTCATAGCCTGGTTCCAGAAGCAGACCCCAAGCTGTGGCAAGTTCCCCCTTTCAATCAAGTCATGTTCCATTAAACTCCACATTCTCTGGCCTCCTTCAGTCAGCCCGCAACTTTATGGAAAATGCCTTTTCCCAGAATCGGATTTCTCCCACCACCTATAACCTCCAGCACCTCCTCGCCTTTATCACATACTTCAGGTTATCACTTAACTTGGCCCCTTCCTCTATCAGGAATTGCTTCTCAGGTATCCAGCACCAGTTCCATCTCCAGTCCACCCCCCCCCCCCCCCCCCCCCCCTTCCTTTCTATCCTCGAGGCCTGCCTGATGATCCGAAGCATGGAGAAGAGCCTCCCTCCAGCCTCTCCATCAATACAACCGATCTCATCTGATATCATCTGTAAGAGGGCACAAGGCCCTGGGGAAAAAAAAAAAAGTGCATAAGTGTTTAATAATTCTATTATTGATATTGTATGTTAATTACTGTCAGCTGGCAATTATTGCAAATTGCAGCCAGATGCAGTGTATATAAGAACAGCAGCCAGGAAGAAGCCCGAGTGAGAGTGTTCAGTCGTATTCAAAAGATAGTGGCTTAAGCCTTTTTGTTTGTGTGTTTGAAACTGTTTTCCAACCGGTAAGCAGCTTACCTGTCTGGTTAATTTGTTAGAATCCTGAAGTGTGTAGTTACTGCTCAGAGAGCTAGGTTTTCGTTTTCAGTTGAGTTTATTTTGTAAATTAAACACAGCGCGTCATAACTTAAACCTCAAATTTTGTTGTTGGGTCAGTTTTTAAAGGGGCAACAAACCTTTTAATTGTGTGGAGAAAAGTGAAGATGGCTAGCAATATCTCACACCTCCTTCGCCTCATCTCCTCTCTACGTCATGGTTGCTTCACCCCTTTCAATGACGTTGTCATGGAAGCTTTGTGCCTAGTCGCCTTCTTTGGGTTCCTGCGCTACTCTGAGTTTTTTTCATTTCCCTAGTCGTCAGGGGGTTGCAGCAGTGAACTGGGATACAAATAACAATTGGGCATTCCAAATTTGGCAGAAAAGCAGGGTAAAAACCCATTGGCAATTAAAATCAAAAAAGTAAAAGACATTGGTTTGCTTCCAATCTCAAGACCCTTCTGTCTAGGTCCGAGCTCTCCCCTCAGTTTTATTCTCCCCACTCCATCTGGACTGGAGCAGCTACTTCTGCAGCACAAGTTAAAATCAACCAGCACGTGGTTAAAACCATGGGGCGCTGGTCCTCTTCAGCAGTAGAGGTATATATCAGGTCATCTCATATGGATGTTACAGCAGCTCACCGGTCCCTCGTTAGTATGCCCACAGTGGGGCTGCCCTCTCTGACAGGTCCACTAGAGATTTCCTCCCAATGGGGGGGGGAGTGGGTTCCTCTCCACAGCGCTCATGGCTTCCAATCCATAGCCCATCATACTAACCTCTCTTTGCTTTGTTTCTCTTTCTAACCTTTCCTATCATCTATGTGTGCAGCTTCTCTTTCCTATCTACATGATGTGATTCTGTGGGGAGTTCTACTTCTGGGGGGAAGTGAGTCTCACTCCAGACCTCGCCGGTCAGACGGGACCTCCGGCCACATTTATACTTTCACAGCTTATGCGTTAGCCTCATGCAGACCACAACCTGCTATCACTCTCCCTAGTTTCTTTTCCAGGTCCGACCACCTTTCTGACCCCCTCTGTGGCAGGTCTCTTTGTCTCTCCTATACGGACCCGAGACACTTTTCCCTAACTCTCCACGCCACCCAGCTGCCAGCCGATGCTGCCTGAGTAGTGATGGTATAACGCTGTGCCCTATATTACCAGGTTGTGTAAATCCTTACTGTCGCTTTAAGTATTTGCAATCCCGTAGTCCTCTGAAAAAACTAGAAGGAAGTGATGTAGTTGGAGGAATTCCCAGTGCAATGGTCAAAAGCGGGGTATGGGGCTTGATAGGAAAAGAGAAAATAAATGTAGAGAGGGGAGATGTGCTGACCTGGAACCACGAGTTGTCGATAAACCAGTGGATTTAGTCCCATTGTTTTTTTTTGTTTTAATAGTTTTTTGCTTATATAGGTTAACGTAGGTTTTTGTTTACCCCCAAGAGGAAATGTGAACTGATGGCTTGAGTGACTGGACTGCTGTTGCTGCTGTGTTGGTGTCAGAGTTTGAGGGCATTCAGGCGAACCGAATCGGCAGTGGTTTGGAGCTACCGAGCGGAGTTGTCGGTTCCCATCTTTATAGATAAGTACATTGTAAAATAGCAACTATTCGCTGTGTGTGTATAGTGGAGCAGATTAAAGAACAGATGTGTTTCCTGTGTAGTGGAGCACGGAGATAAAGATATTAAAAAGAAGGCGATCGTGTTTGTAACCATAGAAGGACTTCAGCTTTCAGAAACCAAAGGTACCTGTGTGGAGGGACTGTAAACACAAAATGAGTAGTGTTTTGTGGTTGTTTTGCTGGAGGAAACTGTGACGTGTCTGCAGCCTGAACTGAAGCCGAACTGGTGCTCTCGCCAACCAAACATATCTGCTGTGAGTAATTCAAACCGCAAGCTGGGGGTATTCCTTAATGCTTGGGGTCTTTTAAAACAGCGTTTGTGTAAACCTGTTTTTATAAAGAAAACCACAATATTAGCAGGACTGTTTTTACTCATCTGTTCTACTACGTGCTGTGTACGGCACTCACTATGCTTGTCTTAGCAGTATAAGGAAATGCCAGACTGAACATTGTTTAAAACACGTTTAGTTCCCAGTACAAACTGTGTGTTCGCACTGGAAACATTACGGCCTTGTTGTGAATGGACTGTTTTATTTATCAAAGACCTATTGAATGATCCCAAGTCCGTGTTACCCAAGCAGTGCACAAAAGGACTACCAGTGATTTAATGGACTGTGTACACACGAACTGGCCATTGTAGTCTTGGGTCAAGGAAGGACCCAGACCCTGTGTTATTTTTTTTAATGAACTGTGTGCAATAAAAAAGAATCACAGAACCAGCAACCACGACACAGATTGTGGTAAAGTTTTCTTGTTCAGTTGTGGGATGTAAATTGGCCAGGAAGCTCGATGCTCACCAGCAGAGGGCACCAACAAACCTGCAGGAGATTACAATTACCAGACAGACCTTGTGAATTATAAACCGTGAAGTATACACTGCCTAGGGACCCAGCACCGGATCTGCCTTCTGTCTGCAGCTGGTGAAAGGAGTCTGACGTGGACTTCAATTGCTGTACACCTCCATTCTCAATTGCAAACGAGACAAGCTCGTGCAAGCAATGGTGAGGGTTCAAGAAGTGAGATTAGCGGTCAGGTTACTTTTTGTTTTATTATTTTCATAACTGGTTTGGTTGGTCTGCATAATCCTTATTTGAAAGTATAATAAAACTACTCCTTCTTCAACCTTATTCTCTGCCTACGTGTGTCACCTCTCATACTGCCAGTTGGTTACCACAACAAAATAGAACGGATCGTTCACACTATATAATATATATAATATATCGTTATATATATATATATATATATATATATATATAGTATATATATATACCACACACACACACACACATAATTAATTAGTTACCGGGCCCTTGACCTGTTAGTTGTTCTAATGTAGGATAACAGGTAGCTGTATTTAGGTACATTTTAAACAAATTATGAACCATATAGCATAATTGATGTGTTTTTTTTTTCTTTAAGGGTTTGCTAATATGCATTCCAAAGTGTGCAATATTTATTTAAATGTGTGCCAATTGATTAACAAATGTGCTTATTAATTGGGTGCAAGATTTATTGGAAAGTGTGCGTATTAATTGAAGGTGCTGCTATTAGTCATGTGCAATATATATATATATATATATATATATATATATATATATATATATATATATATATATATATATATATATAGTAGTACTGTGCAAAAGTTTTAGGCAGGTGTGAAAAAATGCTGTAAAGTAAGAATGCTTTCATCAATTTCAATACAGACAGGGGTTTCCAGATGTGCTGTCCAAGCTCTTTTGAAGAAGCACAAAGAAACGGGCAACTTTGAGGACCGTAGACGCAGTGGTAGGCCAAAGAAACTTACTGCAGCAGATGAAAGACACATCATGCTTACTTCCCTTCGCAATCGGAAGATGTCCAGCAATGCCATCAGCTCATAATTGGCAGAAAACAGTGGCATCCTGGTACACCCATCTACTGTCCAGAGAAGTCTGGTCAGAAGTGGCCTTCATGGAAGACTTGCGGCCAAAAAGCCATACCTCTGACATGGAAACAAGGCCAAGTGACTCAACTATGCACAAAAACACAGGAACTGGTGTGCAGAAAAATGGCAGCAGGTGCTCTGGACTGATGAGTCAAAATTTGAAATATTTGGCTGTATCAGAGGCAATTTGTTTGCCGAAGGACTGGAGAGCGGTACACAAATGAGCATCTGCAGGCAACAGTGAAGCATGGTGGAGATTCCTTGCAAGTTTGGGGCTGCATTTCTGCAAACAGAGTTGGGGATTTGGTCAGAATTAATGGTCTCCTCAATGCTGAGAAGTACTGGCAGATACTTATCCATCATGCAATACCATCAGGGAGTCATCTGATTGGCCCCAAATTTATTCTGCAGCATGACAACGACCCCAAACATACTGCGAAAGTCATTAAGAACTATCTTCAGCGCAAAGAAGAACAAGGAGTCCTGGAAGTGATGGTATGGCCCCCACAGAGCTCTGATCTCAACATCATCGAGTCTGTCTGGGATTACATGAAGAGAGAGAAGCAACTGAGGCTGCCTAAATCAACAGAAGAACTGTGGTTAGTTCTTCAAGATGTTTGGGCCAACCTGCCTGCCTAGTTCCTTCAAAAACTGTGTGCAAGTGTAACTAGAAGAACTGATGCTGTTTTGAAGGCAAAGGGTGGTCACACCAAATACTGATTTGATGTAGATTTTTTTTCTGTTCACTCACTTTGCATTTTGTTAATTGATAAATATAAACTATTAACATGTCTAGTTTTGAAAGCATTCTTACTTTACAACATTTTTTCACACCTGCCTAAAACTTTTTCTCTCTCTCTCTCTCTCTCTCTCTCTCTCTCTCTCTCTCTCTCTCTCTCTCTCTCTCTCTTATGAATTGAATGCCATACTTGTTTAGATGGGTGTAAGTTAATTGAAGGTGCTGCTATTTATTGTGTGCAATATATATCTAACTACTACCTCTGAACAAGTGCTAAAGTTGTCTGAATGTGCAAGATTTCCTTAAGGATGTGCAACAGCTGGAGCTCTTACAAATGGTATGAAATGTCTATTTAAATACTAATACTAAGCAATTATGGAATGGGCTCTTAATTTGTGTAATGCTATCCTTTATTGCTGTTTAAACCCCTGAGCTATTTTTCCCAATATAAAAGTGAATAAATGCTTGAGGAGTTAGTTCCTGTGTTTTCTATTATCTTTTGTTTCCTCTGTTTCTGGTCTTTTCTTTCCTTTAGTTAATATAATTATTTCAATTTATTTTTCCCCGGATATATAGTGTGTAGTGGAATTTTCCAGTATGTCCCAGTAGCAAGTTGGTGATAATAAACAAAAAAGGTAAATTGTAGGTTTACCTAGCACCCCAGGTTGCCAAGCTTTACATAATTTGGCACCCGAGATGGGACTCTAACATTATTTAGAATTTATTATCATTGTTAAAATCTTTAAAGATGGCTACTAGGTCCAATTTATTTTCACACGCACTGTTTATTTTACACATGCTGTTTAAAATATTTTTTCCAAGTAAAACCGGTTTAAAGGGCATTGCAATGTTAAGCGACATCAGTACTGTATCTCCAGCCAAGCCCCACCCTATGTTCGCTGTATTTTTCTCATACCTCTTTATAGACGTGCATACTGATAAATCCTCTCCTGATCATTCGTTTTATTACCAAAGTCCTCAATAATGTGATCCAAGTCATTATTTTATTACTATAACATCTCAGAAAGCTCTGCAAATGTCTGTGATATTCTTTGTGCACTGGAAGCAGCTACCTCCTTTGTTTATGTCTGCTTATCTCTGTATGGCACAGCCGCTAGGGCTATTGCTCACACGCACCTTTTTTCGGTTTCATTCGGCTCCTATCAGTCTCACTCAGCCATTGAATGGTTTTCTCGCCTTTTTCCAGAGAAAAAACAACTAGAGACCTGTGCTTTACATTTTTTTATATGATGTCGGACAGGATCCGACATTGGACTAGAAAGAGAAAATCGTAATGTCCGACCTGGTCCGACATTGGACCGCAAAGGGTTAAACTGTTCTTTCCCTCTTTTGGTTGACCTCATGATGAAATAGATCCTGTGTTGTATCTTTCTAAATGCCATGATTTTCTTGCTCTTGCTCTGTTGGACCCTGAAATTCTTGCTACCGTCCAGAACGTGTTACATGGTATTGCAAGGGATTGGTGGAAAGTCGCAAGTGAACAAGTAGGAAGTTGGCAGGAATTTCAGGATAGGTTTTTGGCTGCATTTTTATCCGATGACTATGAAGATGTGATGGCTGAATGTGTGAGAAATCAAAAACAGCAAGATTAGGAATCCCTTCAGAATTATGCTTATAGCTATCGGACCCTATGTAAAAGGTGGAAGACATGGAAGATATGGAAGTCTTAAATAGTGAAATTAATGCTTAAAAATATGAATCCTTACTTTGCCAGCAATTTGCGTGGTAGAGGGCATACTGTTGATGACATTGTTAAGTTAGGAAGACAATTAGAGAAAAACAGAGAACTACAAAACCAACTTGAAAAGAAAATATCTAACTCCCCTGTGGTATGTGCTAAGACAGAGAAAGCTTTACCTGTTAATAAAGGCCCCAAGAAGTCAGAGGGGAACATGAAGTTCCCTGGGGGTTCTATCTTATGCTGGAGATGCAATGAACAGCATTCTCCTAAGCAATGTCCACAGTATTAATCAAAATGTTAGTACAGTGACTCACTTGGTCCCAGTAGCTGGTGGGCGTAAAGCAAACAGGTCCCTTCCTGTAGTTTTCCTGCAACAGCTACTTCCTATTCATATTGGTCAATGGGAAGGCAAAGGCATGGTGGACACTGGAGCTAGTTTCAACTTGCTGCATGCAGATTTGTGGTTGAAATTAAAGAGCCTGTGACAGAAATACAATGAGTTCTGGTGATAAATCTCCCTCCCGACCTGTGAGGGTGCTAAAGAATGGTAGGAGAAGTATCTGGAAGGGACCGGGAAGTTGGAGCGAGACCGTATTGACCTGAAAGGTAAACGAGGGGCATCTGCAAGTAATAAGGCTGCTGCAACTGTTTACATAGAAGTCATGTGGGAGTACATATAGGGGACAGGGTATCGCTGATCTTTTCCTTCATTTGGGTTAATGCTAGGAGAGAAGGACTGAGAAAGGAGCTCTCAGAGAATATTAAGAAAAGTGTTGTATGTGTTGTGTGTTATTTCTGTCTGTCTGTAATTGTCTGTCTTTGTCGCACTACTAGACAGTTAAAGCACACCCAGGACTGATGACCGTGCCTTTGTTTTCTGTTCAGGACTGTACTGTTTTATTCACCCTCCCCGCACTTTACACATTGTTGTGTGCTGTCGGGGATTTATTATTTGACAGTCACCAGAACTGGAAACAGCACAATAAACATTTATTCACTAAAGTACCATTGTCTGTTCATCACTCCTGCACCGATACACTTGTTCCCCTTACCAGCCACTTTTCCACAGAGCCCCATAAAGAAATTGAGACCCTGGAAGGGAGAGCCTTTTTATTTAGCAAATGGAGAAGAGGCGTCTCCTAGTGGGGTTGTGGACATCGAATATACTTTCCATGAGAGGAAGTATGTTGTACCTACTATTGTGATGCCTAGAGAGAAGTTTGTTTTTGTTCTTGTTTTGGGTTTTAACTTTCTTACCCCTAGAGGTATGGAAATTGATGTGAGGGAGTTCACCATCCTTTTCAAGAAGGAAATGTGCATGTAGATAGTTGGGTTTGGTCTGTTAAGGACAAGTCTGGCTTCTTTAATGGCTTATAATCTGTATACCACTGCCGTTCTTTTGTCTCTGTCTGTTGGGCCTGTTTCTGTTGAGGAAAGCCGCAAACTTCTAGAAACCAAGTGTTGTCAAAAATGGATGAAGTCTTTCCCTATAGGAAGGATATGGAAGTTTTGTTGGAGACTTTCTTCAGGTGCAAGGGGTGAAGTGCAATAAAAGTGACAGCTCCGCAGTGTTCAATCCTCCTCTGTGAACACAGAACAGACACACATGTAATACAAAAAACACAACACAGGCTCCGGCCGCTTGTTTACATTTCTCAGCATAAAGCGACGTACTGACGTAGCTCTTTCTCCTTTGTACCACAACCTCCTCCCTGCAATTGACCCATCGCCATGGTTTCTCCAATAGAGGGCCGTCCCGCAGCTGATTGCAATGGAGTCGTTCTGGGTACATGCAGCTATGCGCTTCCCCTAATATGGTCACCTTCCTGTTTCCACCTACCATCAAGGCGGTCAATCTAGGAGGCAGCATACCACCATCTTTACATGGCAACCTTTCTAATTGGGAGGGAGATTTACAACATCGATCCTTTCTCTCTTTATCATAGAGACATATGCGGATGTATACACCCCCCTTACCGGTCGAACCTCAGTGTTGCAGCATAAAATTATTACTGCTGTGGTACCTCCTATTAAACAGCGTCCCTATTGTATGTCTACTGGAAAACAGCATGTGGCTAAGAAATTAGTGGAAAATATGTTAGCTAAAGGGATAATCAAACCTTTTTCTTCTTATGATTCCCCTGTTGTTTTGGTTCCCAAGAAAGACTGTACTTGCAGGTTTTGAGTTGATTACCGGAAGCTCAATGCACAAACTGTGACAGATGTTTATCCATTGCATACCATAGTTGAGATTTTAGAGTCATTGTCTGGTGCATTTTGTGTTTTCCACTCTGGATCTTAATAGTGGATATTGGCAAGTGGAAATGCCAGCTGATAGTAAGGCTCAAACAGCTTTTGTCTTGTCTGATGGACTGTATCATTTTAATGTGATTCCATTTGGTCTTAAGAATGCACGGTCTACTTTCCAAAGATTAATGGAAATTAATGGTTTTGAGAGATGTACAAGGGAAGATTTGCTTTGTGTATTTGGATGACATAATTATTTATTCTCCAAATGCAAAGTAACATTTTGAGGATGTCAATGCTCTTTTGGAAGGATTGAGAATTGGTGGACATACAGTGAACCTCAAGAAATGTCAATTGGGATGTGCAAAGCTGACCTTCTTAGGGCATATTGTTTCTGGGGCTGGTACTCAAGTGGATCCCTCAAAAACTGTATAACATACATGACTATACAACATTTCCCACAACCCACCTGTCTGAAAGGGTTACAAAGGTTTCTAGGCATGGCAGGATGGTATTGGATAGCTGCCACTTTGAATGCCCTTAAGACAAAAGGAGTGAGATGGAACTGGTCTGAGGAATGTCAATTGGCTATTGATCAGTTGAAACAGCATTTGGTAACCTCCCCTATTTTGGGTCATCCCAATTCTGAGTATCCATCTGTAGTATATACTGATGTGAGTGGCATTGATCTTGGGGCTGTTTTAGTGGAGCAATGTACCCAAACTGATGAAGAGGTATTCGCTTTTGCTAGTAGGGCTCTTACTGCACCGGAAATAAATTATTCTACTACTGAGCTTGAGTGTTTGGCTGTGGTGTGGGCTATAGAGTGCTGGCAGTACTACTTGTAGAGTAAAAGTTTTACCGTAGTAACTAATCATTCCTCTCTCCTGTGAGTTTTTAACATTGTTAAACCAAATACTCGATTGATTCGATGGGATTTAAGGTTACAGGAATTTAATTTCACTGTGGAATGTAGGAAAGGCAAGTTGAATGAAGTGCCTGATGCTTTGTCTCATGCACCGGTGTCTCCTTCAGTAAATGTCCTATGAGTGCACAAGCGAGCAGTAAGGGGGAATCTGAGAGTTTTCATCCTTTCCCTATTTCCGATGTGGCTCTTTGGGGAAGCTCAAAAGACGAATCCAGAATGCTAGAAGATTTATCAAGACTCCTTACTGAGGTGGAAGAGACTAAAATTCTGCCTGAATCTGCGGTTTCGTACACCATACTGGACGATAAGGTGTATTGCAAAGTAATTGTTCTTCATTCAGGTACTCGCTATCAGATCTATGTTCTCCAAGTTTTCAGAAAATAAATTCTTCAGGCTTACTATGATAACCCTCTGAGTGAACATTTTGGGCGATACAAAACTCTAAATAAAATCTTGACATGTGCTTATTGGAAGGATGTCAATGTCCATGTCCGTCAGTGTCCCGTGTGTCAGATTTTCAAGCCTGTAAATTGGAAACCTGTAGGAAAGCTTCAACATGTTGACTCCAGGAATTCTTGGGAGCTTATTGGAATGGATTTAGTGGGTCCACTGCCGACTAGTTCAATGAACAATACACAGCTCCTGGTAGTTGTAGGCCATTATACAAAATGGGTTGAACTATTTCCCCCAAGACGTGCTATGGAAGATACCATAGCGAGAATACTTATTAAAGAAGTTTTCACTCTTTGGGGTACTCCTGATTTTATCTTTTTGGATCGTGGACCACAGTTTGTGTCTGAGTTGTTAACCAGTGTCTGTGAAAAATTGAACTTTGTAAAAAAAACTGACTATGGCTTACCATCCCCAGACTTATTTCCCTGAAAGAGTGAATCAAACTTTAAAATCTATGATTTCCTCCTATGTGGAAGATAAACATAAACAATTGGATTGTTACATGGCAGAGTTCTGGTTTGCCATCAATATGGCCAGACAAGAGACCACTGGATACACGTCTGCTGAGCTGAACCTTGGAGGACCCATAGAGGTGGCTGTGCAGAGCTCCCCAGCAACTCCCTTGAAGTCCGCTTATACCATCTTGAAGAAGATGTACCAGCTGAAACAATATGTTGCCAAACCCTGACATCGCTAGGCAAGAAACTATGATAAATGATATAAAGATACCCAGTACCTCCCTCATGATCGAGTGTGGATAAGGAATCATGCATTATTCAAAGCTTCACAAGGATTTACAGTTACATTTTCCCCCCGATGGAAAGGACCCTTGTCACAGAGACGGCCGAAGTGGGCGGCATCAGAACCAGGAAATGAATACACAAAACAGGACGGATGAAATGAAATGATGATGGCGCTTGCTTGCGCTGGTTTATTGCAAAATAAAAGCGTTTAACAAACAACAGAAACAGGACACGGCACTTTACGCCAAAATAAATAGACAAACAAAAACAGACTATACTTAACAAAACACGATGCACGGACAGAAACACTAACAAACACGGTGAGCAGATAAATACAAGTATCTTGCTGGTCCTACCAGCACGCAATAGCAATTGATATTTTAACTCTCCTCTCTCTCCCGTTCTCCACTCACCGAACACCCAACCGCGAGTATGTGAAATCGTGTATCTATATATACTGTTGTTTTGGGATTCAATTACTAATTAATTATTCACTTGAATCCCAGCAGGTGAATTAATTATGTGCAACCTCGTTCTCACATATTACATTTTCCCTGCACGTGAAGTGCTGTGCAATCCTCGTGCCTAAATACAAATATACATTTTAAACACTTGTGTTATAGACCCATTTATATCGCGTGTACCAATGACTATACACCAACATTTAACAAACCACACACAACATAACAGATAATATACACAGGGGCAGGCACTTTGTCACAACCCTGTAGAAGTCAGAGGGGAACATGACCCAGTTTCCTGGGGGTGCTGTACAGCAGGGAGGGCCTGTAAATTACCTGGTAGTATGTGAAGAAACTGGACAAACTGTACATACCATACATATCAATGATCTTAAAGCCAACTAATCTTCTGCTCAGGAACAGGTAGACACAGAGAGATGACATGTGCTTTAACTGTTTCAGGATGAGAGTGAGGAGGAGGATTTTCCCAGTTTTTAGGGCGTAATAGTAGTCTCAGCCTTGGTTCAGTCTTTTTATGGGGGGGGGGGTATAGCGATGTGTCCTATATTAACAGGTTGTGTAAATCCTTACTGTCACTAAGTATTTGAGATCCCTTAGTCCTCTGAAAAACTAGAAGGAAATTATGTAGTTGGAGGAATTCCCAGTGCGAGGTCAAAAGCGGGGTATGGGGCTTGATGGTAAAAGAGAACAGAAATGTAGAGAGGGGAGATGTGTTGACCTGGAACCGTGAGTTGTTGATAAATCAGTGGATTTAGTGCTGCTGTTTTTTTTTTTGTTTTAGTAGTTTTTTACCTGTATAGGTTGCCGTAGGTTTTTGTTTAGCCCCAAGAGGAAATGTGAGCTAATGGTTCAAGTGACTGGACTGCTGTTGCTGCTGCGTTGGTGTCGGAATTTGAGGGCATCCAGGTGATGAATTCTGAAAAGCTGCTATTGCTGGGTTTTGTTTTGTTGTTTGGGAAACTGACCATGTGCGATTTATCCTGAACTGTGTGCTGTTATCCCAGGACTGTGTGCTGGTATCTTGGATGGTGTGGGGACTTATCTGGAAGGTTACTGTGGTGTGCAGGAGTTTGTTTGTGTTTTAGCCGAAATAAGGACAGATTCTGGTATAGTTCGGAGCTTTTTTTTTTCTTTTACTCTGCAGAAGAAATATTAAAAATACTCCTCGCTGTTTGGCAAAGGATCTTTATTTTGTTTATTTTCTTGTTTTTCTGTGATGTGGTTTTGGGGAAGATAGCTCAAGGAACATTAACTCCACTTGAAGCCATAGATATATGTTTGTCTTGTTGTTAGTACTTTTTTTAAAGCGGCACTGCATTGCAATGTCCTATGTGTTATATGGTTTTTGTTTTTATATATATATATATATATATATATATATTATATATGTAAGATAGCAGGGAGGGGGTTAAAATTCCTCCCTGCTAAAACCATGTGAAAATGCACTGTGGGTGAATTGGGCTAAGGGTTTTTGTAATTGTTAATTGTTTGTATTGTTTAGTTAATCCTCTGCACCTGGTGCTAATTGTAAATTGGAGCCAGGTGCAGGGTATTTAAGAGAGGCAGCCAGACTGATTGGGGTTGCTGAGTGAAGAGCCTGACTGCGTGTGTGTCCAGTCGTAACAAAGAGGCTGCTGAATGAAGACCCGAGTGTGTGTGTGTGTGTGTGTGTGTGTGTGTGTGTGTGTGTGTGTGTGTGTGTGTGTGTGTGTGTGTGTGTGTGTGTGTGTGTCCAGTCTATCGAAGGTGAAGTATTGAGTGAAGCCTGTGTGAGTTTGTGTTTTGGTGTTGGTGTCAGGTAAACGGCTTAGCCGTCCTGAATGTTTAGTTAGTTTCCCGTTAATGTTAGTTAGAGCTCCAAGAGAGAGCTAGGTGTTTGTTTCTGTTTTGTTTGCATTCATCTGTGTTTATTAAAAATAGCTTCAAAATCCATTTCCGTGTCCTGGGTCTGGTTTTAAAGGGGCAAAGAACTCTGAAAGTGGTGCAATCGTTCACTATATATATATATATATATATATATATATATATATATATATATATATATATATATATATATATATATATATATATATATATATATAGGGGCCCTATATATATTAGTTGTTCTAATGTGGACCCTTAAGTACACTTTAAACAAATTATGAACCACAAGGTTTCAAAACGATAATGGATGGTTTAACTAATTTCTTTTTAAGGGTTTGCTAATGTGCATTCCAAAGTGTGCAATATTTATTTAAATGTGTGCAAATTGATTAAAAAAGGGGCTTATTAATTGAAGGTGCTGCTATTAGTCATGTGCAATATATTTAACTACTACCTCTGAACAAGTTTTGCCTGACTGTGCAATATTTACTTAAGGATGTGCAATAGCTGGCACTATTACTAATGGTGTAAAATATCTATTTAAATATTAATACTAAGCAATGGGCTCTTGTTAATGTTTGTAATGTTATCCTTTATTGCTGTTTAAACCACTGAGCTATTTTTCCCAATATAAAAGTGAATAAATGCTACTTTTATATTATTTAAATGAATAAATGAGTTAGTTCCTGTGTTTTCTATTTTTTTTTTGTTTCCTCTGTTTCTGGTATTCTCTTTCCTTTAGTTAATATAATTATTTCAATTTATTCTTCCCTGGATATATAGGGTGTAGTGGAATTTTCCAGTATGTCCTAGTAGCAAGTTGGCGATAATAAATAATAATGGTAAATTGTAGGTTTACCTGGCACCCCAGATTGCCAAGCGTTACAACGAGATCTATCCTTTTGTCCTCTATGTCTCATTCTCCTTGTCGCCCAGCAGCCAGAGTATTGTATGTTCTGTCTCTCATCCTCCTTTGGTGAGAGTTCAGAGTGTCTTTGTTTGTATGGCTTGTCCTGACCCTTACTTATCTCAAGCTACCCAGCAGCCAGAGGATGCTGCCTCACCCAGTTCTTTGAGTACAGCCTGTCCTATGACTAACACCATCATCACTCAAGCACTAACATGCTCCAGTACTAAACACACAAATAGACATACAGACAATCACAAGTCCAAAGTGAGTGGTCTTAGTATATGTGCTGAAGTACAATACACTACATGCTATTACTGGTGAAGAAGTGGTGAAATGTTGTCTGGGTTTTAGTTCTGGCCATGGGCGACAGCTCCAAATAGTGTTAGCCATCTAGTCTACGTGAAAAAACAACAATGATCAACGATTAGACAGACAGACAAAAAAAACAAAACACTCACGGTTCTCTCTATAAATACAAAGGTCCTTTTGGTTTCAGCGTAGCAATAATAAGGAACAGATCACATTACTATATCCCCTATTTATATTGTCAGTCATGACCCCTTGGTTAACTAGCATATCCGCTCCTCCAATCTGCGGATGCCATGCCGTTAACCTTCTGGGTCAATGGTTTAGTGTACAGTAGCTCTGCCCCCTTTCTAGATGTCCGACTTCCACCGAACCCCAGGAATAAATTGTCGGGCCAATTAGTCCAAGGTCCTCTGTTCCCTTTACACAGCGCCCTCACAGGTCTGGGGGGAGATCTAACACCAAGAATCATTCAATTTCCGTCACAGTGGTACATTTAGGCTACTTCCGTTAAATGCCTTAAAACTATATGCAATGTTTTATGTTAATGTCTACACAGGTTTAAAACAATATCATTACTATTCTTTTTAGAAAAACAGGTGGTGTAAACTTTTATTGGACAGTAAATACTAAACAAAGATGTCATTGGTGGAAATTAATTTTATTATCCTCCAAAACCAGCCAATCAATATTTTGTTTTGATGAGAGCAACCAATCCTGTGTCTGCAATTGCAGAGTCAGCCAATCACAGCATGTCAGTTCGACTGGAGCTCAGACAATATCTTTAAACAACAACAAAAAGACATGGACGATACAGATAAAGCACACACAGCCCCGACAAGTAAAAAAGGTATTTATTTAATAAAGTTAAATTTTTTTCTCTAATTATGTGTGCAAAATGAACATTTGTGGGACTATTTTTCTAAAACTTTTTTTTCAGAGGAAGGGTACATGACGAATGCTTAATATTCAAGGTCCATTTATATATATATATATATATATATATATATATATATATATATATATATATATATATATATATATATATATATATATTTTTAAGAAAATTAAAATTTTTTTCTAATAGCAATAGTGCCCTCTTGATGCAGGCTCTATTGTGCCATAGTTGACCTTGACTTTCGTTAGCCTTTGGCTAATGGCTTTCAATAAGCTTAATTTTGTCTCTCTACACAGATAAAGACTTTAGTCTAATACATTGTGATTTTTTTTTTTTTAATCATGCAAACCTTTATATACAAGAAAATAATTCAATCTAAGGTTTTTCTGACGTCATAAATTAAGAGACCAAAGATCAAGTAATTAAACCTTTACAGAAACCCGAGAAGAATTGTTTTCCTGTAACTCACTGAAGAGGCCCATCTGTTATTTTTTCTAATACATGGATACCCTTGTGATGCTGATATTAAAGAAGATGAGGTTCAGCAATACAGTTTTTTTAAAAACTTAGTGTTTCTGTGCTGTGCAGACGTTCTACATCCATTAGTGCTTCAGCTTTATTTGGATGATTGCCTTTACCTTGTTTTAATTTCCTGGTCCTCTTCAGTTTCTCTGGGATATGAATGTACCACTTTGCATCTTTGTTATATATTTATTTTAACGTATTCTCATTTATTTGATCATTAATGACTTTAATTGTCTCGAGGAGTCTAATGGGTCAAAGTTCAAGTATATTTGCATCTAGATGAATTATCAATTTTTTATGTCACTACTGTGGTATTATGCTTTTTTTCTCAAATGGCTCAGGATGCAAATATACCCTTCATCCATATATATATATATATATATATATATATATATATATAATATATATATATATATATATATATATAATATATGATTCTTCAACTACAAGCATTTTGGAGTCCCAAAGGAATATTTGACTAATAATGTGTTACATATATAATGTCAATAATGCCAGTAATACAAGAAGGTTTTCCTCATCTGTGCCAATTCATATGTTTTCCATATCATTTGTGTTAATGTTGTTTTTCTTTATATGCTTTTCTCTGTATATTTCATTGCTTTGAACTTGTCCATTGTCTGGTTTTTGTAAAAATATTGCAGTAATATAACATTCCTTCATGTTTGTATGTACAGTTAATAATACATTTAACAATGTTGTATGAATTGTTTGGACAGTATGTGTTTTTTCTTTATTTGTTGTCAAAAACATGGTTGTCCCTTAGTTTTGCTGTCATTACCATCACAAAGCACAAATTATAGAAAAATAAAGTTCCCTTTCAATTCGAAAATAACCATCAACGTATGGGACATTGTCGTCAGGCAGTATGGATTGGCTGAGCTTTATAGCAAAGCTGCCGATAAGCCTCTGCGCAAGCTGCCGTGTAAGCTTGCCCCCCTGGGAGCTTACTATACGCAGCGCGCAGAGACTCTCTTCCTCTTTTGTCTTCAGCATCGGTAGCGTTAGGTACTTGAGCTCATACTGATTGTACTCACAAAGCTTAGGCTTGAGAATCTGGTTTTGGCCCCTTCTCCGAGTTTATTTCAGTTACTTTTATTATTGGTTATTTGGGTTATATAATTGTGTATATATATTTTATATATTACTTTATATATCCTTTCACGCTTTGCTTCGGCATTGTGTTTTTGTTTAACCTCGTGGTCTCCGTCTTCTCTTTATTAGATCATTTTAATTTATTGTGTGTTTTTGGGTTGTATATATATTTTTTTCACAGATATATATATATATACACGGCTCCGACGTTATGTGTGGCAAAGCCCGTTTCGGTTGCGGCGAGCAGGATTCTTATATTATATATATATATATATATATATATATATATATATATATATATATATATATATATTCTTAGGACGAGCGGCGTTGGCTTTGCCACACGTGTATTGCAGCCTCGGTCTTGCCTGGCTAAATCACGTGTGTGGAGCCCTCTAGAATCTTCTACTTCTGTGTGTTCCCCACCGTGTGGTAGCTGTACGGTTTGCCCTACAGTATCTCTCACAGTACACCAAGCACTTGCTGCAGCGTCCCAAAAAGAAAAAAAAGATGACCACCAAGCACCAAGATAAGTATTAACACCAAATAAGACACTGTACCAGCACCAGCGTCTCCGCTTAGGCGTCTTGTGCTAGCGTCTCGACGCTCGGTACTCGCTCTGCGAGGTGTCAGCGCTTCGGCACTCGGCGTAGCACTTCCGCACTTGGGACTCGATGCTCGACGTCGACGCTATACGCTCGACGCTTGGCGCTTCAACGCCACATGCTCGACGCTTGGCGCCTCGACGCTATGCGCTTGCCGCTTTGACGCCATGTGCTCGACGTTCAGCGCCTCGATGCTACACGCTCGGCACTTTGACACTCTGTGCTTCGGGCCACGTGCTCGACGCTAGGTGCTTCGACGCCACGTCCTCGACGCTCAGCGCTTCGACACCACATGCTCGACCCTAGGCGCCTCGACCCCACACGCTCGGCGCTTCAACGCCACGTGCCCCGACACTCGGCGCTTTGACGCTTGATGCTTCAACGCCACGTGTTTCGACGATTGGCGCTTTGATGCCACGTGCTCAATGCTTGTCGCCTCGACGCTACATGCTCAGCGCTTCAACGCTCGATGTTAGACGCCACGTCGTTTCATGCTCGATGCTTCAACGCCACGCACTCGACGCTTCGGCGCTCTTTCGCTCGACACTCAGCGCTTCGACGCTAGACGCTCGGCACTTCGACGCACGGTGCCTCGGTCGATGTTTGTCATGCCACACTCTACTAAGATGTTGGGCTTTCACCACTGCACGTCCTGCCAGGCAAAGCTGCCTGCCAGTGACCCTCATGAGGAGTGTGTGGCATGTCTTGGGCCGGAACACGCCGCATCCGCGTTGGCGGATAGGGCTTTTTGCCACCTTTGTGCTTGATTTCAAGCACGCGCCCTTCGGCAAAGGTCTAAGAAGTCAGTGGGTGGGCACTCCCCTTCGTCGGGATCTTCCCACACTATTTCAGCCCCGTCGTCGTCTACTGCGACGCCGCCAGGGCGACTGCAGCTCTCCACGAGCCCGGCCTCCCAGATTACAGCAGGTCAGAGGTCCCCCACCAAACGCACTTGGGCTCGTAGCCCCTCCCCTCCTAGGGCTCGCCCTCGTCGGGAGTCTAGCTCGCCCTCCAGATCGCCTCGACGTAGAGGACACTCTCGCTCCCCTCGTTGAGACAGGCGACAGAGACAAGTCTCAAGATGTCCCAATTCATGGAGGTCATGATGGGACAGCAGACCGTTCTTATGTCTCTGGCTACTGCAGTGCCTTGAGCCCCAGAGCAGCCCATTGGGCCGTCTCCAGCCAACCAGTGGCCCCTCCATTGGCCGTTTCCCTTCCAATGCAACTGCAGAAGGACTGGGATATCGATGCTGTCTCCAGAGATGCCTCTGACATCCTGGAAGGGGACAGTGTAGAGGCTGAGGTAGCCTCCCATCACTTGGACCAGGACGCTGAGTCCAAGGTGATGGACACTGACGACCCTATGTGGTCTGTGGTGGACAGGGCAACCCGCCACTTGTGTATCGATTTGCCCAAGACAGAGCTTCCTCGGCGATCTCTGTTTGAGTCGCCTTCAGCCCACTCCCATCAGTCCAGGATACTTCCAGCATTCCTGGACTTTGTCAAGGAGGTGCAGTCTACCTGGGGGGTCCCGGCTTCTGCTCCTGCGACGTCTCGCAAGGCTTCAGCCTTTACTATGCAGGGGGCCAGTGAGGCTTGTCTAGCGTCCTTTCCACTGGTGGACGCTGCGTTCGCCGCGTTGGTTAAAACGTCACACTGTCTGGGCTTACAAAGGACCCAGCGTGTCCTAATAAGCAATGCAGGACTACAGAGATACACCTCAAAAAAGGGTACTCTGCGGCCACAGAGGCAGTCAGACTGTCTAATGTGGCCAGTCTACTGGCGGTTTACCAGGTGGCACTCATTAGAGACCTACCTGAGTGCCCTTCTGCGGCCCTCAGAAGCGAGCTAGGCACAGTCAGCCAGTTGCTGGTGAGGCTAGCCCAGCTCAACGCACAGGCTCAGGGCAGGAGCATTGCTTCTATGGTTGTGGCCAGAAGACAGTTCTGGCTCTCACAGGTGAGAGTGCAGGAGCCTGACAAGGCCCCCTTGCTGGACGCTCCAATTACACCCGGACACACATTTGGTCCGGCAGTGGAGGAGATGCTGCAACGCTCTGTCAAGGCGCAGGACGTGTCGCAGCAAATGGCCAAGATGTGGCCTAATAAGCAGCTCCAGCCGAAGTGGCCTCAGGAACAGCCATGGCGTAAGACACCACCACAGCAGCAGGCGCGACCACAGGGTAGTAGGACCTCCCCCGTAGGTCCATCAGCACGCGGGCAGCCTGGCTTTACAAAGCCGCGGCGTGTAGAATGGCACCCTAGAGGAGGTGGCAGGTCATGTCCTCGTGGCTCTGGCCAGGCCCCTCATGAGCGAGCACAGCCAAAGCAGCCCTGAGACACCGAGGCAGCTATTAGCCCACCCTTATACTGTTGCCAGTTCTGGCAACTGGCCAATGACATCTGGGTGCACAAGACCATTTCCACCGGGTACACCCTTCAGTTCCGGTTAAAGCCCCCCCCCCCCCCCCCCCCCCCTTCAGGGGGGTGGTTGTAACTGCAGTGAAGGACTCGGTTCAGTCCTCAGCTCTGAATGTGCAATACAGGCACTGCACAGGAAGCGTGCCATTCAACAAGTAGACCCTGCTCTCATCGAACAGGGGTTCTATTCCAAATACTTCCTAGTGTCCAAAAAGGACGTCGGGTTCCGCCTTATTTTAGATCTGCGAGTACTGAACAGATACCTACGGCAGTTATCATTCAGATGCTTACGCACAGGCACATCATCCAGTCAGTCCAACACGGCAACTGGTTTACCACCGTGGACTTAACAGATGCGTACTTTCACGTTCCCATCTGCGCGGGTCACAGGAAGTATCTGCATTTCGCATTCCAGAGCAGGGTGTACGAGTTTTGTGTCCTCCCATTCGGTCTGTCACTAGCTCCTCGAACCTTTTCGAAGTGTATGGGAGCTATTCTAGCTCCTTTGTGGGCTCAAGGCGTCCGACTGCTGAATTATCTGGATGACTGGCTCGTCTGCACGCAGTCGAAGGAGCAGCGGGCACAGCACACAGTGATGGTTACGGACCATCTGCAACGGCTGGTTCTGAAGGTCAACTCAGAGAAGAGCCGCCTCGTGCCAAGCCAACAGACCGAATTCGTGGGTCTGCATCTGGACTCAGTGTCAATGGAAGTGACCTTGTCGACACAAAGGGTTGCCTCGCTGGGACGGTGTCTCTCCCTGTTCAGGTTGAGAGAAACAATCAGCATGGAGCTGTGTCAGCGCATGCTGGGGCTGATGGCTGCCACCTCACAAGCCCTTCCCTTGGGCTTATTACACCAGAGACCTCTACAGGCCTGGTTCAATGCCTTCGCGTTACATCCGCGGAGAGACAAACACCGCAGGTTAACGGTATCCCGAACATGCTGGGAAGCACTATTCTGGTGGGAAGTTCTGTTAAACATCCACCAGGGCGTTCGCTTGGGTCCCATCTTCCTGAGGGAAGTGGTTACGACTGACGCTTCCAACCAAGGTTGGGGAGCAGTCTGGAACAGCTCAGGGACCCGCGGAGTGTGGTCAGGACCCTGGAGGTCAGCCCACATCAATGCTCTGGAACGCAGAGCAGTGGACCTCGCCCTCCGGCACTTCTTGCTGGTGCTTCTAGACAAGCACGTGTTGGTGCGGTCGGACAACACCACAGTTGTGGCATATATCAACCGCCAGTGCAGTCTTCGGTCCCCCCGCCTTCACCGAATGGTAGCACGACTGTCGCTATGGGCACAACCGTGTTTGACCTCTCTGCGCGCAGTTAACCTACCGGGCAGAGCCAATTACGCAGCGGACCTCCTATCCAGAGGAGGCCCTCTTGCAGGGGAATGGCGTCTCCACCCTCAGGTGGTAGAGCGCATCTGGGAATGGTTCGGCATAGCGCAAGTAGATCTCTTCGCTTTGCGAGAGACCACGCGTTGCCCCCTATGGTTCTCAGTGAGGGACCCCACAGCCCCCTAAGTCGATGCACTGGCTCATGAATGGCCACCAGTCCTCCTATATGCGTTTCCACCGATTCCAATGCTCCCCGCCCTCTTAGGGAAGGTCAGGGTAGAGAAAGCGACAGTAAATCTGATTGCTTCTCTATGGCCTTGGAGAATATGGTTCCCGAGCGTGTTGCAGTTACTGCATGGTCAACCACGGGAGCTTCCCCTGCGAGCAGACCTATTGTCCCAGGCCGAAGGACGGCTTTGGCACCCGAACCCCAAGCTCATGCAGCTATGGGCTTGGCCCCTGAATGGGAGAGCCTGTCAGCCTTAGGGCTTTCGACAGCGGTGATCTCGACCATTCAGAGAGCTAGAGCGCCCTCTACCAGGTCACAGTACACGTACAAGTGGCAGTTGTTCCAAGATTGGTGTCTGGCGGGGGGCCATGACCCAATCTCTTGTCCTATGGCAGTAATATTACAGTTTCTACAGAAACTGTTAGATGAAGGGAAATCTCCCTCTACACTTAAAGTGTATTTAGCTGCCATATCAGCTTGCCATGTACGCATTGACGGATTATCTCCAGGTTGCCATTTTCTGGCATCTCAGTTCCTTAAAGGTGCAAGATGCTTGCGACCTCCAAGAATGACCAACTTACCGTCATGGAGCCTTGACGTGGTGCTAGAAGCCCTTACCAAGGCACCGTTCGAGCCTCTCCACACAGTGGATATGAAGCTCATGTCTATGAAAACCGCGTTTTTGCTGTCGGTAGTGTCAGCAAAACGCGTCAGCGAGTTACATGCACTGTCAGTGCACCCTTCATGTATTCACTTTGCAGGAGACGGTTCTAAGGTCTCCATGCGTACAAATCCAGCCTTTTTGCCAAAGGTTATATCTCTGTTCCGCATGAACCAGCCGGTCGAGTCCATCCTCCTCCCTTTTCCTCTCCAGAGGAACAGTGGTTACACATGCTTTGCCCTGTGCGGGCGTTGAGGTGTTATACTGACCATACAAAGACCGTGAGGCAAACAGAACAACTGTTCAAATGCCATGGTTATAAGACTTTGGGTCAGCCGTTGTCAAGACAATGCCTTTCCCACTGGATTGTGGATGCTATTAAATTAGCCTATGAGTCTGCAGGCCTTCCACCGCCAGGGCAGCTGAAGGCGCATTCCACTAGGGGTATGGCAACTTCCTGGGCCCTCTTTAGAGGGGTGCCAGTGTCTGATATTTGCGCGGCAGCCAGTTGGGCTACACCACATACCTTTATGAGGTTTTACAGATTAAACGTGCTGGATTCCTCTGCTCCATTATTTGGAGCATCTGTACTACACTCTATGGCACCTCAGGTTGCCAATGTAGTGTTTAATACCCCACCTTAGGACAGGTGTCATTGCGAGCATAGATGCTGAGGCGCAGCTCCGCATATGCCTAGATGTATTGCCTACGCAGTTGCGTTATGACGTAAGTCTGTCCTACTGCCGATAATCCTCCCTCGCGACGGCTTTGGTACACTGTTCCCATACGTTGATGGTTATTTTCGAACTGAAAGGGAACGATAGGTTGCGGATGCAACCCCAGTTCCCTGAAAGAGAAAATAACCATCAACCCGCGAGGTTGCTCCGGAAGCCTTCTCGGCCTGAAGAGCAAAAGAGGAAGATAGTCTCTGCGTGCTGCATATAGTAAGCTCCCGGGGGGGCGGGCTTACATGGAAGCTTGCACAAAGGCCTATTGGTAGCTTTACTATAAAGCTCAGCCAATCCCTACTGCCTGACGGCAACGTCCCATACGTTGATGGTCATTTTCTCTTTCAGGGAACCGGGGTTGCATCCGCAACCTATCATTTTATAAAAGTGTATCTATTTGGTCTCATGCAAATGAAGATGACACAACAAAGCGCATGGAGCTGATGGAGGGAGCTTCTTAATTTTATGTCTTTTCTATGAAGAAAAATTAAGGTAAATATTTTCAATTATTGGGTTATGTGTATTATGTAACATTACCAATCACGTCATAACTTGTGTAGATTAATTACAATTTTAAATATATCGTAGATTGTGATAAAATTAAAGTTTACCAATAGATACTTGTGCAGTATTATGTAGTAGGCCTGAAATCCTAGGTTTTAGACCTAAAAAAGTGTCACACTAGACTGTGAATGTAATGACACCACCATGCTGGTAATGACAATAATACAATCTTTCAGCATATTTTTGCAAATTCTATTAAGTTTATTGTGGAGAAAGCACATAAACTATAACTTAATGAACTGGCCAATGTAAATGCATCTTAAAATGCCCCCCTCCACCCACCTTATATGCAAGGTCAGTCTCTCTCTGTCAGTCTATTTTTCTATTCAATTTTATTACAACAAATCAAATTCCCCTACTGCATCCAGTTCAGTAATACCTACCATAAAGAGTGTGAATATAAATATTTAATTATGTATTAATATATTATATATATTTTCATTATTTTCACTATGTATTTCCATTCTTCTTTTTCAGGAAAAACAAAACAAAGACATCTGCTCAGAGGTCAAGTAAACAGTGGGAACAAATTAAAAATGATCCTGTGAAATATGCAGAGTTTCTTAAAGAAAAAGGGGAAATGCAAATTCCAAAGGAATACAAAACCAGGAAGTGGCTAACTGATGCAAAAAAAAGTATAAAATAAGATGTTAAAGAATGGCATCAAGGCTTAACAGTAAGACTAAAAGCTTCTCCAAAAGCTACCCAACAGTTTTGATCTCAGGTTAAGAAAATACCTCTTTTCCACAATGTTCCTATTGCAGAGTTGTGCAACTAAAATCGGAAAAAGAAAGGCAAGTTGCTTTTATGATCAACAGTGGGAAGATCCTGAAGAAATACAAGCTGATGAAAGAGGCAAAAATGGCATTTGGATTTTTTTTTTCAGATTCTCACTGATGTGTCTGGGGAAATAACTTGGAGGATTCTGAGGCTTTGTTTCTGCTCAAGTCCAGATTTCTGCAAATGTTTCAATCCTCGTACTGTTCTCATGTCAACGCCAGTGCACCACAATCAAGAACGGGAATGCACGACTGAAATTGTACCTATTAGAGATATCAGTGAATTGTAGGAAAGTGGTGTGTTGTTTTCTATGATGGTGATCCTTATCCAGGCATTGTACAGGATGTTGATGCTAGCGATTCTGCTCAGATTAAAACAATGCATCATGTTGGCATCAATCGATTCTTTTGGCCAATGAAAGATGATGTGACATGGTACAAACAAGAGAGCATTGCTGGTATAATTCCAGATCCAAAACCTGTCACAAAACGACATATGCAAATAGAGACCCAGGTCTGGCAAGAAATTTTTGCCCACTTCGGATTCTAATTAGTGTACCTCAGTTGTCCAGGTTCATTATTTATCAGTTTTGTTTGAAACAAAATGTCCACTACAGGCAATACAGATAAAATAAATAAATAAATAAATATAAGTTTAAAATGTTGTTCTAAGAATTACAATTTTATTAACATTTGTAAGACAATACAGCTACAATTACCTCTAAGTTTTAGATGCTGTTTTAAGAATTACAATTTTAGCAACACTAATGGTAATACAGATAACATGAATTGTAGGCTGTTTCATCTATTACTGTAGCAATTACAAATTTAATAACAGATATTTTTTATGTTAAAGGTCATTCAATGTATTTTTTATTGTCTGTTTGTAACTTTCACCACAAACACCCATTAACATTATGGTGTGAAAATAATACAAATCAAATTTACAAAGTAAATGTTTGTGTGTCATTAGCAGAACATTCCTGTCATTCATCATTACTACTACAGTCACATTTTTGTGATAATTAACTTATTTATGCTTCTAAAATACCTTCTGTGTCATAGCCATGCTAAAAACCACCAGGTAAATATTAAGGTAACATTAAAAAAAAAAAAAAACGTTAGGAAAATAAAATTATATTTACAAAAAAATGATGTAAACAGCGATCAGTTATAAAAAAAAATCAATTTTCTTAGAAAAGAAATATAAAAAGTGTCATCTTTAATATTAAAAAGTATTTTTTAATGTAGTATCCCTTATCTTTACAAATAAATAAATAGTTTAACTCTTTATTACATTAATTGTAACTTTGTATATTTAATTAAAATAGACTTTTAGAATTGTGATGGTAATGACTTTTTTTCTTAAGGACTTCATGGAAATGGCTTAATGTACACATTCTAAAATGAATAAGCTATTGCTGTTCATAGCATCCTTTTTGTAATAACTGTAGCTAAATATTAGCATATTCCATTTTGAACCACTTTGATTTGTAATCATTATGTGGTGGCCAAAATGCTTATAGTATATATATATATATATATATATATATATATATATATATATATATATATATAATTTTTTTTTCTTTAAATCAAACAAGTTTAAAAAAATTTTTATGTTATGATCCCAAGCCAAAATACGCTATTGGGACTGTTTCAACCCCATCCATCACCTTAAGTACAGTTGAATACTAATCGATTCAGATTTAAACTGCGAGAGAAAGTAACATGTAAGGGTTTGCGTGACCATGTTATTTTACTGTTAAGAAACAAGCCTGCAGTAATTTATTTAGTTCATAGTCTATTCAGTTTTGTATACAATGAAACGAATTAAACTTTGCACTTTTTTTTTCAAAATAACCTACTTTAATAAACTGTATAAAAAGTTTTTCGACATTTATTTCTGTCCTCTGTTTCCTTTAAAGCTGCATTAGCACTGTTAAACCATCTCTATTTGTTAATTCGGATATCTGGCAAACGAGCTAATATATTTTTCTAGCTATACATTCAAAAAATATATCTGATTTACTAAAACTGAATAAGTAACTGGGTCCTGGGGTATTTCAGGAGATAAATTGCTCATTTCAATCTTAATACAAACACAGGGGAACCCCTCTATGTCACTGTGACGGAAATATAATGAGTTCTGGTTGGAAATCTCCCACCCGACCTGTGAGGGCGCTAAGTAGCGAAAGGGGAAGTCTTTGGACAGACTGGTCTGACAGTTCATTTCCAGGGTCGGGAAGTCAGTTAGTCTCTGACTCTGTTGCAGGAACATATTGACCTGGAAGGTAAACGAGGTATCAGCTGCAAGCAATAAAGGCAGCTGCAATCATTTACCAAGGGGTCATGCGTGATAACATAAAGGGGCTGGAGAATCGTTAATCTTTGCTTGGGTTTGTTCATTGATCTGGAAGGACTGTGAGAGCTGCAGTAGTTACTGCCTGTGAATTGTTTTGTGAAAAGAATATTTGTGAGTATTTGTTTGTTTTTCCGTGCTGTTAGTAATTGTCTTGTTTGTTAAATCCCCAGACAACTAAACACATTTCCAGAGCTGTCGCTTTTGGGCCAGCACAAGCCGGAACAGCACTTCACAACAGTCACTAAAATTAGCTCTAATCACCCACCATGAGCATTAATACACACATCCCGGACCGGTGACCGTGTTTTAGCATTGTGGGGCGGATAAGGATTATTGTTTGGGACTGTAACCCCGTTGGATTTTTGGCTCGTCGCAGTACACATTGTTGTGTATTGCCGGGGCATTTTCTTTTGCTCACCAGACCCGGATTAAAAAAATAAAGCTTTCCAAACCAGATTACAATTGTCTGTGATTACTCTTGCACTGTATCACCTCTACACCTGTTCACAATCACCAGCCACTTTGCCACAGACACCCATAAATATTTATCCCAAAACAAAATTTGGTGCAAGAACAGCGAACAAACACGACACATAGAAATATTGACATCGGGTATAGTGCAATATTTCAAAGTAGGTATCCAGAAGTGGAAACCCTGTGTGTGATCCATATGTATTCTTTCCTGTCTAACATGGAATTTGTTTTTTTTTGTTATCTTGTCTAATACCCAATTTTTAAGCTTTGTGCTTTTCCCATTTAAAATAGCACTTACAAACCTGAACAGGAAAAAGTCAAGTTAACAAACCATTCTGTTTTAAAGTCACCTGTCCAAGTTTACTACTTTATTCTGCACCGTACAGAAAGCATGTTTTCCTTGTTGAGTTTTTATTTCTACTTTTCAGAGGTAAGCCCCATGTGAAGTGCAAAGCATGTGTGCACTGTGTCATTGCTGAATATCAATCTCTACCCCTAAATAACATTTTAGTTCTGTAGTATATTTATAGTCCTTATAGTTTCCTCTGGTTTGTTAAATTGACTTTTTCTTGTTCAGGTCATTGTGAGTATGCTATATTAAATAGGGAATGCATAAAACTGGATTATTAGAAACAGTGGTGTAATTTCAATCCTACCACGCTGCCTGCAGAACCGCAGTTTTTCACTAGTAGTTACGGTATTTGAAAGGGCTAACAAGTGTACCAATTAATTACCAATTCAGACAATCATGTATTGAGGTATTATTTTAAAGCAACTAGACTTACAACTATTTATACTAAAGTTACATAAATGCACAAATACTGTACATATTTTCACAACCAGTTTCATACACTAATTCACACGATTAAAACACTGTCAATATTATTATTATTATTATTATTATTATTATTATTATTATTATTATTATTATTATTATTCCAAATACTCCCCCAGTCCCCCTTCTCGTATATTGAATAGTTTGGTCCAGAATCAGCTTGACTCACTGTCCTATTGCAGCCACTTATGAGCAAATGCAGCTGAAGTTTTGAAACAGAAGTGCATCCGTTAGCAAAAAAAGATGTGTAAGGCCACAGGTACTCTTTATTTCTTTGTTGTCAGTTGATTTTTATCTTTTAAATAAATGTTTAGCTTATTTTATCTACATTATTTCTTATATATGGGTCGAAAAATAAGAACTTGTTCCAATTATTGCATCTAATTGTAAAACAGTGACACCAGCACAACATTAATACAGGTTCCCTACACCTCTACATTATTCACACCTGTTGTTCCAGACCAGGCATACTATATTAAAACTTTTTTTCATTATTTATCTCTCAAGTTTTGTACGGTTATTGTATGATTTGCTTATTTGTATGGATCAAAACAGTTCAATATTCTACAATATTCTCCCTGCCCAAGAGAAGTGGGGGAGCAGAGCTCGCCCCTGACCTCCGAGCATTACACACCTGATTAGAAAGCAAATTCCATGTTAGACAGGGAAGAATACACATGGATCACGCACAAGGTTTCCACTTCTGGATTCTGTGGCAAAGTCATAGAAGGCTGCTATATAAATTATAGGAGGTTAGGGCGCAGAACCTCTAGTCTGGAAGAATGTTTGTTGTGATTTTAAAGTTTTGTTATTAATTTGGTCTACCCACCACTAGTGGCTGTTAGTTTGGGAAAGACAGGCTCCAGGGAAAGTGGGTTCCAGAGACATCTGATCTGGCCTCTGTTGATTGGTTTGGGGAACAGGAAGTTCCACCTCCTGGAGGAACAAAAGGAAGCTGTCATGACTCCGAAAGGGGGGAAATAACCAGGAAGTGTCATTTTTCTCCTACCTGGTGTTGGATACAATAGTTCCCAGTGTACAAAACTTCCCAGTATGGCTTCTGGTTCTGACGCTTCCTTTTTACATCACAAGTGAAGGAAATCTGTGCTTGAGCATTGAAGTGAAAAAGAAAGACTTAATTTCCCAGTGTCCCTCCCTTTCATAGCTGCGCTTGTGCATTGCATTAATGTGAAAAGACTTAATTTCCCAGTGTCCCTCCCTTTCACAGCTGCGCTTGCACATTAACGGATTCAGGGCTGTAGCGAAAGGCAGCGGTGACAAAGACAAAAACCTGCAGCGATGCGTCAGTGATGGCGGGGTGCAATGACAGCTGGTCTCCACCAGGTGGCAGTCAAGACTGCAGTAAGGGTAGACTCAGAGCCGAGTCAAACCTGAGCTGCAACAAGAGATGCCGAATCACTGCTGGTGCAATGAGTGAAGCCATGGGGTATGAAGCAGCGAAGGTCTAAGCCTGGAACAAAAGGTGCAACACCAAATCAACAACAGGGTGCCCCCCCAAGCCGAAAATCGTTACTGACCCTGAGAAGATAGCTGCTGTGCAGCAGTGTCCTGTCCCTCCTCGATGAAGAAGCTGCAGTTTCCTGGGGCTGGCCTACTATTATCCTATTACCGATGGTTTGTACAGAATTTTGCAACAATCGCTAACCCCCTGCATTGGTTGCTGGAGTGAAGTGTTCCTTTTGAGTGGACAATGAAGCCAGAGAATGCTTTCTCCCAGCTGCACGAGGCCCAGACACAAGCCCTGCTGCTCCCTGCCTCATTCACGGCTGCACCATTTATCCTAGACAGGGATGCCTGCCAGCAACATCGGGATCGGTGCGGTGCTGTCCCAGGAAAGCACCGGGAAGAAGAGAGCATACTTCAGGCGGACCCTCACCCGTGTGGAGTGCAACTACTGCGTTATCCGGAGGAAGCTATAGGCAGTGGTGGAAGCCATCAAGCAATATCCCTACCTCTGTGGTTGCTGGTTTCTGCTCCGCACCGACCACGCTTCGTTGCAACGGCTGCTGCAGTTTCGGGAGCCGGAGGGACAAGTGGCGCGCTGGCTTGAAACACTCCAGGCTTTTGACTTTGCAATCCAACATTGCCCTCGAGTGAAGCACGGAAATGCAGATGCACTGTCTGGGAGACTGTGCAATGAAGCAGGATGCTTCACTGTGAGCACTGGAAGGCCAGAGAGCAGGAAGCTCTGGAAGAGGACAGTGAGGTCATGCACGCCCAGGAAGTGCAGGCGGTGACCCCGGAGGAGTGGCGCAGGCAACAAGAACAGGATGGCAGATTGTGGTTCCAGCCCCGCTCTGAGATGCTGTATTTCAGGGTCCCTAGGATAGGGCACTTAGACATCACAAAGATGCTGACCCACCTCTGGGCTCACGTTTACTGGGGACAATGCCGGTGAGACGTCAAGACCTTTTGCCGCCACATCGGGGTGGATCGGGGTGGGTAGTTACAGTCTTTGCAAATGATGACGTCCCGGATTATTGTATGATTTTTGCTGTTTTTGTATCAAAATCATTTTTGGGCTGGGATAAATACATGTGGGTGACATAGTGGGGTTCCCGCTGTGTGAGAATCAGCTTTGAAATAAGTGGCCCAAAATGACTTAACCCCTGAAATACCCCAGTTACTTATTTACATTTGCAAGATACGATTAAGAAGCTTGACTGCGAATAAGAACCTATAACGTGAATAAGAAGCTGGCCGAATAAGAATAAGAAGCCAACTTTAGCATCATACTGTGATGGACTTGATTGATAAATACTGTAATTGTAGACGAGGTTTGTGCTGTGTTCAGTTAACCCAGACTTATTAAATGAGAGAGGTGAGCAGGGTATAAAGAGACTGATACAGAGACTGAGAGGTAAGAGTGATAAGGGGATGAGATCTGACCTGTGTATATAGAAGGGGAGTGGAGTGAGATTATTGACTGAAAGTTTTACCAATGGAGCTGTTAATAAGCGGAGCTGAGCGAGTGCAATGGAGGGTGGCTATCAGTAAAGAAAGCTGCTTGTTGCGGATCTGGGTGAGCGGGGTGTTTAGCTGTGAACTTCGGCAGGAGAAACTGGAGGCGGGGAGTCCTCTGTGGCTATTACAGACACTGTGATACAGAAGTTAAGTCTCACTCTCTTCCCCTCTCTCTATAGTTAATCTGGGTTGACTGGCCTTTTTAATGTGTAATATGTGGATTGTTGAAGTGGTTTTAGTGTAGTGCAGTCTGTCTATAAATTATTATTCACCATGTAGGTACATGAAATTGACGATAGTTTAAGCTGTCTTGATATTAAAGGCTTTTTGCTAATTAGTCTGGTATTGTGCAAAAACTACTTTATTAGGATCTAATCTGCATAATTGTTGTAATTCACATACCGTGTTTTATTTATATAAAAGACATTTTAAAAACTATATCTGGTGTTGTGTATGTTTTGAACCTTTACCCTCCTGAGTCTTTGGGGATCACTAAAAAAAAAAAGAAAAACTGACCTTCTGGTCAAATAAAGGTGGTGGCAGCTAATTACGCTACTGGAATCCAGTTGGTTCTAAAAGTAGGTCCATTACAATTGGAGGCAGCTGTGGGATCTAAATTAGATCTATAATGACGGAGGGGGCTGGAAGTTCAAACCAAGGGGCTAGCCAAGGTGGTCTTGTACTTACTTTATTTATGCCTGAGACCTTTAATGGCACAGGCAGGGGTTGGGCAGATTGGCTTGATCAATTTGAAGCAGCTGCAGAAGTGAATCAATGGGATGATACTATGAAATTAAAATTTATTAAGTTACTAATGTCTGGTTGGGCCAGGGAGATTTATTGGGGATTAACCCCTAAGTCCTGTGAGGGCTATTCAACTTTAAAAGTCCGGTATTTGATCACCTCAGCTAGTGAAGAATTGCATAGAGTAAATTTTCATAATCGTGTAAGACAGCCTCAAGAATCTGTTGAAGTGTTTGGTAATGTTATGAGTAGGCTGGTTATTAAATCCTACCCAGGGGCAGATCTACCTACCCAGAACATGCTTGCTCGTGATCATTTTATTTTTGGAATAGGTAGTGGGCATATTCGTATCCAGCTACGTAGCGCTAAACTCGGTAGTTTCGAAGAAACTATTATATTGGCTGCTGAATTAGAATTGATTAGGAATTTAGAGAAAGATGCAACACCTGGAACTCGAGTATGAGGTTTAGTTAGTGAACAAGCAAGCGTTTCAGGGGAGGGGGCATCTGCTGTTGAGGAAGTCATGGAGGTTGTAAAACTGTTGAGGGCAGAGGTCCAACAGCTTAAGGCTTCGGTCCATCAGGAATTGGGAAGGGGAGAAAGGCAATGTAGTTCATCGGGATAGTATAACAAGGGGAATTCAGAGCGAAGACATGGTAGGGAGGGGCCCCCTATTAGTTCTATTATCAAGTGAAATCGTGCTGGCGTTGTGGCAGTAACCAATATATAAAGAGAAATTGCCCACAGGTTTTGGGAAACTGCCTGTTTTGGTTTAAATCTATGGTCCAATATAGAGGTGCAATTGGGGAACTCTGGGATAGGGGTTTATTTAGAAAGAATTATTAAATATAGACCATGTCAGTTTCTGATTGATAATGGGGCACAGGTATCTATTTTAAATTATCAACTGTGGGAAGAATTGACTGAGGGATGGCAACAGGAATTTAAACCCTATTCTGGGAGGGTACACACAGCAAATGGAGGGCAGTTGGAAATTGTGGGAGTTTGGAGAGTAAAATGTGTGTTTTTAACATAAATTCCAAATAATGACTTTTTGAATGCTAAAAATGCTAACCAGTCTGCTCTATTGGTCACAGATTTTTTTTGAGCTGTAGTGGATTTGAAGGCTTGGACCTGTTGCTTTCTGGGTAAGAAATTGCCCTTGCTTTATTTGAAGGAGTCTCAAGTATTAAGGGTTGTACTCAGAGAGGATGTAATCACCCCCCACTTGTGCTGAAGTCTTTATAAATGGCTGGGTGGAAGGACCCCTGGGCTTAACGGCTGAATGGATCCTGGAACCTGCTAGTGATTTTGTTGAGAAATACGACCTGTTGGTCGCCCAACTAGTGAGTAAAATATCCCAAGGTTGTACACCGGTTCGAGTTGCAAATCTAACTGTGGAACCACAGACCTTGAGACAGGGGGTGTGTAAGGAAAATTTTGGCCGGGGGCCACAATCTTACAAGAAATAATGGCTATTAATAGATCAGACTGGCTGGCCCCAGAATGGAAGGGCCAGTCGGTGGGGAAATTAATGGAGCAATTGCTAGCTGGGCTCTTACAAAATCTGAGCGCAATTTTGCAACTACAAAAAAGGACCTGTTAGCAGTTTACATTTGTTCAATATTTCTAACATTATCTTTTGTTCTAAGGACTGACCACAGCTCTTTATGGTGGCTACATACTTTTAGCCAACCTGAAGGTCAGTTGGCACGTTGGTTGGAACAATTGGCTCCCTTCCATTATAGCATTATATATCATCCAGGAAAATTTCATACTAATACCGATGCTCTTTCTTGGCGTCCAGTGGAACTTGTCAGTGAGGTTTATGGTTTCAATGAGGGTGGAGAACAAACAGCGGAGGTAGCCACAGTTTGTCAACTGGAAATAGAAACATTGAACATTCAGGCAGCACAGGCTGGGGATGCAGATATCCAACAACTGTGCCGATGGAAAGAGATGGGATCAGAAGTGCCTGTAGAGTTAAAGAGTCATCCAATACTATGCAATTTCCAAGGTGTGTGGCTGGAGCTGGAGGTAGAGGATGGGCTCTTGGTAAGGTCTCTGGGAAACCGTTCTAAATTACCAGGGGGGGGGGGGGGGGGGGGGGGGGGGGGGGGGGGGGGTGGGGACAGGTTTGCCCAGGACACTAGTTACTTCTGTTTTAGAGATGCTGCGTTCTGAGGTTACAGGGGGCCATTTGGGGTCTGAAAAGTTATGGAAAAAGATAAAAGAGAGGTTCTAGTGGCCTGGTTGGTTAAAAGATGTTAAAGTGTTTTGTTGTAACTATAATATTTGTGCTTCACATAAGATTGTGGGTCCTCAACCTAGGGCCCCTATGGTTTCTTCTGCTGCATTTCAACCTATGGAGCGCATGGCTATTGATAGTCTGGGTCCCCTTACTGTCAGTGTTAATGGGAATTGGTATGTCTTGGTAATTCTGGATTATTTTTCCAAGTGGGCTGAAGCCTTTCCTCTGCCTAATTAGGAAGCTATCACTGTTGCAAGGATTGTGGTTGAACAGTTCATTTGTCGGTTTGGGACACCTAGAACAATTCATAGTGATCAAGGTAGGAATTTTGACTCCCTATTGATTATGGAGATTTGTAGATTATTAGAGATTAATAAAACTTGAACTTCCCCTTACCACCTGCAGTCGGATGGTTTGGTGAAGAGATTTAATAGGACCTTAACCACTGTGCTTGCCTCATTTGTAAATGAAAATCAAACAAACTGGGTGTCCAGAGTACCACACAGTTTACACCTTATGAGGTAATGTTTGGTAGGGAGATTACCCTCCCAATCGATGTGTTAATGGATGTAAAACCTGTATCGACTTACCAGTTTGTTCATGATTATGTCTCAGACTTATCAGAAACTTTAAGAACTGTACATGAAGCTGTAAAGAAACATCAGAATATAGCTACTGGTAGACAAAAGAGTTTTTATGACTTGAAGGCCAGTCCCCAGGTGTATAGGGAAGGAGAGAGAGTATGGGTAAGGGATACTGCCCGGAAGAAGGGACAATCTTCAAAACTCCAGAAACATTTTAAGGGACCTTACAGAATTGCGGTGAAAGTGTCTGATGTACTTTATAGAGTACAAGTTTGTGATGAGAGGATTTCTGTACTACATTATAACAAATTAAAACCATGTACAAGTAACTATGTTGCAGGAGTACCTGGAAGACAGTTGTCTGAACCAAACTCTTTAACCCTTATGGACAATTGGTTCTGAGGGAGGATCATGTTAATTTTAACCCGGACGATTTGTCTATAGGGGTATTGCAAGGGGGTGATGGACTGAGACCCCCACCAGCTGTTGGACGTTGTGAACAATCGGACCAACGGGGGGTGGGTTATAAATCCATGTACAAGGTCTTCTTTTTCAGGATTACAAGGCCTAGATAACCGTCCGCAGGATTTGTCGCTTTTGCCTAGGCCACCGATACTGTTGGCCAACCAGAGAAGTCAAAATCCAAAAATACCTGCCGATTGGTGGGTGCGTGCCAGGCGACCGACGAGACCATCGGATGGACAGACATTGATAAATTCTGAGGTGCCAGTTGTGTCTGGTGTCCCGATCAACATGGCTACAGTGAGACCAATGGAGGAGGTTGCTACATCACGTCAGAGAGAACGACATCCATCGTGTTGGACTTGATTGAGGTGAGCAAGGTATAAAGAGACTGATATGGAGAAAAGACTGATATAGGGATGAGATCTGACCTGTGTATGTAGAAGGGGTGCACAGCGAGATTATTGACTAAAAGTTTTACCAGTGGAGCTGTTAATAAGCAGAGCCGAACGAGTGCAATGGAGGGTGGCTATCGGTAAAGAAAGCTGCTTGTTGCGGATCTGGGTGAGCGGGGCGTTTAGCTGTGGACTTCGGCTGGAGAAACTGGAGGCGGAGAGTCCTCTGTGGCTATTACAGACACTGTGATACAGAAGTTATGTCTCACTCTCTTCCCCTTTCTCTATAGTTAATCTGGCTTGACTGGCCTTTTAAATGTGTAATATGTGGATTTTTGAAGTGGTTTTAGTGTAATGCAGTCTGTCTATAAATTATTATTCACCGCGTAGGTACATGAAATTGGCGATAGTTTAAACTAAATTAGTTATACCTGACTTATAGTAAAAACCCCATCAATTGTGTTCCCTCTTTTTAAGATAACTAGTACACTGTAGTTTAATGGAGTGATTTTGAGTTATTAATTATTTTGCACTGTTTTATGTAAAAGATTTGATGTGTGTTTAATTATGTGATTGATATGGTTTTTATTTGATTTGTGTTTATTGGTTTGATACTCCTGTGTGTGTCTTGATATTGAAGGCTTTTTGCTAATTAGTCTGGGATTGTCCAATAACTACTTTATTGGAGCAAATCTGTATAATTGTTGTAATTCATATACCACATTTTATTTATATAAAAGACATTTTAAGAACTATACCTGGTGTTGTGTATGGTTTGAACCTTTATCCTCCCGAGACTTTGAGGGTCGCTAAAAAAAACGGAACTTGCTGGTCAAATAAAGGTGGTGGCAGCTAATTACGCTACCGGAATCCAGTTGGCCCTAAAAGTAGGTTCGTTACAATACGTTGGAGCCCGTTTATCAACAAGCAAGAGCATAGGGATTCCTATGCATTTTTATTGGTTACACTTTGGAGTGCTGCTGCTCGTGGGTAGGGCTTGCTCACTAAAATAATTTGTTGTTTTTTGCAAAGAGGAGACAATTACCTATCTAAGGATACCTCAATATTTAGTGAGCAAGACGTCTAAGGGGTACATGGGGCATCCAAAGACGTGGCCCCATGTGTTCTGTATTGGTTATAATGGGCTAGAATTTGGGGTTCTGCTGCTTGTGGGGTACGGCTTGCTCACTAAAATCTTTAGTGTTTTTGCAAAGATGAGACGGTAACCTATCTAGGGATACCTCGATATTTGGTGAGCAAAGCATAATGGGGTAAATGGGGCAAAGCAAGCGGGTAATATAGGGTACCGCTATGCTGCCGATACAGATTTGTAATTAATATTTTCCTTTTTTTTTTTTTTTCTAACGGAGCGATTATTATTTTTTAAATAGTAGTAATATATTAATTGAGCAAGATGTGTAAATGAGTTAAAACACACTGAAAAAGAACACGTTGCTTTGTCAGCTATACCGCAAATAAGGAACCGGGAATCAGTAAGTAACCAACTTCCAGGTAGGTGGTGATTTGCCAGATTTGCCTGATCTACCCACCACTTCGTTGGAGTCTCAGCTGATGCACTATCCTTCAACTGTTGCACTACTAATATGTCACTGTAGGTATAACTTGTTGTAATCCTCCATCCTATTTCATATTGTATTTAGTAGTATTGTTTGCACTTACTGTAATGTATACTGTATTTAAATATTAATCTTGGTTGTAACCCTGTACTGCCCCTGTAACATCTGTAAATCGCATTGGATAAAGGCGTCTGCCAAATAATAATAATAATAATAATAATAATAATAATAATAATAATAATAATAATAATAATAATGCGTCAGCCAGAATAATAAGATATTACTGCAGGGGTTTAGGGGACCAGCCGCCATTGATGTATAAACTATTGTGTAAAATCTAAAATGTAGTAGTACATTTAGACTACTTCCGTTCAATAGCTTTACAATATAGTTAATGTTTTATGTTAATGTCTACACACTCCCAGTTTAAAACCAACATCATCACTACTCCTTTTAGAAAAACAGGTAGGGTAAACTTCGAAAAAGCCACTGTATCACCATTGCAAAAACTGCTGGTCTGCAAAAAGTTTAACGAGAAGCACAGACAGACCTGGAATTGTACACGGTTGTAAGCCTCGGCGTCCATATCAGAGTTGCAAATTAATTGTACATTTTCTAGACGTTTCCTCGGGTTAGAAGTACTCAAATAAAATAACAGCTGCTGGGAGATTTACATATAAAAGTCCTTGTTTGCAAAGGTGAGGGGCGCTGCGAGCACACGTCGCAAAATGTGTAGAGCCTTATCCTTTCACACACAGTACAGTAGTTCATTCATGCTGTAAAGTACTCGACTCGCTAGCATTCTGTCCACCCAGCTGTATTGAACTATCGCTGCCGTTCAACTGGATTTATTCTTCGGGGTTGAGATAATTTGATGACACTTAAGTTGGAGTTGTTATTTAAAATTCTAGCGACACGTAAGACTAGTTTTAACAGTGAATTTCGTCGAAGCCTGAGTAAGTATTTTATATATTTTTCCACAAACGCTATGACGTTGTCTTTATTTTCTACAATATTTTCCGCTATTTAATATTGTGATTGCATTTTCCAAAGTCCAACTCCATTTGCTGTAAAATCTGCATTATATATATATATATATATATATATATATATATATATATATATATATATATATATATATATATATATATATATATATAAAAAGTAGGCTATTTATAGTCACATTTACCTTGTGTGCATATTTTATTCTTCAGTACAGATGTATTGGCTATGCGTGCTGTTGGACATTATAAATACAGAAAAAACAAACAAAAAACAAACAAACAAACAAAAAACATTATCAGACTAATTTGATAACACAACTATGTCGTTAAAACACTTTAGAAGACAGTGCTGTTACACATTAATAATGATAGCAAATTAATCATATAGAATGATAGGGCCAAATCAATCATATAGAATGATACGCCCAAATCATAAAATAAGTTTGCTGAAAATACTGTAGACTACATTTCAGCCCTGCTGAGAATTCTAGCAACTGCTGGTGACCAGAACAGGGTTGTGAATTGAAACAATTATATATTGACCTCTTACTTGACAATTAGCAGGCGTATACTATTAGAAAAAATGCTTACATCAAATAATTTAGGAGTGTTATATAATGTTTAATGGACCGATTATTAAAGCAATTAGTCAGGGCTGGTCATTGCAGACTTAAATAGTTTTATAAAGGGGCCCCCCTTAGAAAACCACACTTCAGTAAGTACAGTAATTGCAATACATTGAAAAACTGAAACATCTTTGTATTTCGTTTGTATTTACCCCAGCTCCAGTCAAGCCAGACCTCTTATTGCTGATTTGAAATATATTATTTCACATTTTGATTTTGTTTGAATGTGGAGCTCTTCTTCTGCACACTGTAATCATGCCTGTTATAAGTCACTGCATTATGGTGTTAAAAACTAAAACCATGATTAGAGCTAAAGGGATCAGTGCTGTAGTCCTTCCACTCCTATTATATCATGAGGGTATACATTTGGAGGTAGCATAGCCTTGAGTTTCACACAACAATCTGTCTGGAAAAGCTTGGACATGAACTAACCCCAACCCAAACACACACACACAACCCCTAGTAGGGGCTGGCAAAAAAATTGATGCACCTTCTATTGCTCTGTATACCAGGTGTAAGACCAGCATGGAAAGCCAGATCCTGCACAGTTTAACTTGTTATGGAGGGATGCATGATCATTTCCCCATGATTTCAAACTTTTTTTAGAACATTGGGTTTGGAACTGTGCAGTAAAGTCCGTTCTCACAGCCCAGTTATTGCAAATAAGTCTGAACTTTGTTAAGGTGCAAATTTCACACACACCGTACTATATCAAGATATTGAGAATACTAATATTTTAATTCTAACCTGGCTACGCCCTCTGCCCCTCCCCCATCAGCAGTGAAACCCTGTAAGTGTGATACAAAACTGAAAGCTTTATACTTGTGTGAGCAAGATTTCAGTACAATCTGATACAGATGCTAATTCGGTGTTCTACCCTCTCATTAGCCTGTTTTGCTGTGGCACCACAAAAGACAGAATCGTATCAAAAGTATGTTGTCTTGCGCAGTGGATTACAGTGCGCATATTAAACAAGGATGTTAATTAGAATTTTAAAGATATGGCAGTTGGCTGGTGAAAAGTTTATGACTGAGCTGATTTCAAAAGTGAGACACATATTGGAACTCTCATTGAGCGTGATTACATGCAAGATTAAGTTTTTGGCTATTATAGTATTTTGTAGTGCTAAAGTAAAAATCTCCATTTGTAGTGCAATAAGATGGATTTCCTTTCCTATTTTAGTCCCCTGATGCTATGCTGTATAAGGTGGTTCATTTGTATTTAGTTTTGCACAGTTGTTTCCAAACTGGGTGACAGAGACCAATTGGGAGGATGTGGGATGGTTTCAGGGAGGCCACTGCACATACATACATTTTGAATTATATTTCTATGGATTCTGGATAGGACCACATTTTTTTAATTTCATTTTCCATCTTATTAGCATGTTAGGGTATTATCATGATTTTTTGTTTTTTAGTGTCGTTAATTAGCTATATGCTCTGATACTGTAGTTCAAGGAGGTGTATTACCCTGCTTCTCTTCCTGTGCTGTAGGTCACACTGCTTGAAGAGAGCTAGTTAGTACTGGGAAGAAGCAATTTACTTAAAAATAAATAAATGCAAATCTGAGTTAATGTAAGAAACTAATACATGTTCATGTGACAGTCTTGTAAATGGTGTGTTTATCACTCTAGCCACTCACTCTTATATGGTGACTTTAAGCTTTGCAATACAAATTAAAGTACTTTGCTGTGATGTGGCATTTGCTTTGGAGTTCATGCAAATCAGACTGTTCTGGAAGTTGCTGTAATGAAATCCTAGCCTATTCTTAAGAACTGGTAGTATGTTGCTTGTCACTTACTCAGATCACATAGAAATTTTTATATGTTACAAATCATTTCTAGATACTGTTTTACAGTATAGTAGGGAGATACTGAACTGGGCTTTAAATAGGTGAAAAGAATAAAACACTTGTGAGAATAAAAATAGACATTAAAACTAAATAAAGTGAAAGTGTCATACATTGTAAAAAAAACATATCTCAAATAAATAAACCAAATACATGATCCGAACTGCAACTTGGTAAATCCATTATCAAAGCAGGGTTAGAACAATAATTGATTATCATGATACTAAAGATAAGTAGTCTATAATATCTAGTTCACCCCTAATTTTATATAGGAAGTGTCTCTTGCCATGATTGGAGCCCAAGACCAAAAAAAAAGGTTTGGAGCAAAAATGGACTACTGCGTTTTATGAATCTACCATGGACATTTGTTAATAAGAAGCAGTTTTTTGAGATTTTGGATGAAAAACTATCTCAGAATGAGGTTCTGAATTGGTGGTGGCTAAACCTGGTTTTAAGAAATGCAGTACAATAGGATATTGTCAAAAAGTGCCTCACATAGGATATCAGTTATAATATGAATCATTTTTATAATAATAACCTGGTTTTAACTGTTTTTAATGAACCATGTGGACAATTTTGGAAATAGTCACCATGCCCACAATGTATGCTTCAAATGCAAGTACTTATGCTGGTCGATTTCTCCTCCATGCGTCAATAGTGCATAATATTATCTATTATTATTAATTTCTTAGAGGATGCAGTTGACCAGGGCAAATTACAGTTGTATACAAACAATACATATCAAGAAAGTACAATTAAGAGTAAAATATAATATACAGTGACTTCAGTTCTAATAGCACATACAAAACACAGTACGATGTGATATCAGGCAGTTCAAGAGCAGATAAGCATTGATAGTTACATCAGGGTTAGATACGAGTGCAAGTGAAATACAAAATACTACAGTGATTTAAATACAGCGATCTGGGCAGCAGATTGTGCAAGGTAAAGTACATTAAATCCAGAGTGCTGTATTGTCCAGTAGGGGAGAGTTGAGTTTTACAGGTGTTGTCTGAAAAGGTGTGTCCTGAGGAGCTGCCAGAAGGTGGTGAGGGACTGGGCAGTCCTGACATCCCTAGGAAGCTAGTTCCACCACTGCGGGGCGAGGGTGGAGAAGGAGCGGGCTCTGGAGGCAGGGGAGCCTAGAGGAGGTACGGCCTGTCTTCTGGTGCAGGCAGAGCAGAGAGGTTGGGTGGGGTTGTAGGGAGAGATGAGGGTCTGGAGGTAGCTGGGTGCAGTCTGGTCATGGCATTGGTACAGTAGTTTGTTCTGTGTTTGAAAAAGGTAGTGAAATGGAAATATTGGTAGAATGTGTGTTTTTAAGTTAAATATACAGTGCGTTCACATTTCCAGAATGCGGTGGTATTTGAATAATTGGTTGCTGTGAGCTTTAGTCACTTTGCGTTATCAGTTGTCTTACTTCAGGTATTTAACACATGCTTTAAAATAAAGTCAGAATTGTTCCATCTGAGAAAGAAGCAATTCCAAAAAAAAAGTGCTCCAATAGTTTAGACATTCTATGTTACAACATTATTTGTACATTAATTTGAGTGTTACACCTTAACTATGGGCATTTTATTCTGGAGCATCTCAGAACCCTTGTTTTTGAGCCTCATGACAGCAGCTAATTTTCTGGTGCACCACCAACTTAACCCTTTTAGGAGTGTGATTGTGTATACACGGCCATTGGAAGTGTCTTTCTGGGCCCGTGGTCAGGTACACACAATATAAAACACTTTTTTTTACTGACTTACTGGGCCAGCATACTCTGCCATACAGGTTGGAAATGCATATCATTGGATAGTGGAGAGATTGAGTTACTCTCCCTGCTAGTTTTTATTTCGTGTGATGTCACTGAGAGGGGCATTTCAGTTTTACAGGGCTGAGAAAGTTTTCAGCAACACGCAGAGGAAAAACATCAGAGAAACTTGTTTAGAGGGAAGAAAACATTGTAAGTCCAATGTATTTGACTTAATTACAGTGGCTCTCAAAAGCATTCACTACCCTTGGACTTTTCCACATTTTATTGTTTTACAACATGGAATCAAAATTGATTTAATTAGGAGTTTTTGGCACTGATCAACACAAAAAAGTCCATAATGTCAAAGTGAAAAAGAAAATCTACAAATTGTTCTAAATTAATTACAAACACAAAACAGAAAAAAAAATTGATTGCATAAGTATTCACCCCCTTTGCTATGACACACCTAAATATGCCCTGGTGCAGCCAGTTGTCTTTAGAAGTCACATAATTGCTTTTGAGAGCCAATGTTTATCGCCACTCACTATACTGCAGATTCGAATATATCCATGATCCTGGAGCTGGCTGCCAATTTTTACTGTCTAACTGTGCATGCCTTAGCTGCAGTATACATAGGCACTTAGAATTACTGTCCATTTTATTTCGTACTGCACATCACAAACAACAATATACAAGACAATTAAAAACAAAGCATTAATATCGTACTGTTATTATATACACATGTATTACAGAATAACACAAAGCAAATTAAATACAGTATCTACTTGCTGATGCAGTTTTTATATTAGCCAACAAGGTGTTCACGTGGGGCAGCAATGCACTAGCAAAAGCCACAAGGCAGTAGGGATGGGTCGGTATTCCGTTTTTTCGGTTAATCGTGGATTAGGTACATTACGTTATTAATACCGTTTCTTTTATTCTAAACCACAATTATCGTAATTTGGTTATACACCGGTTAACGCATTTTTTTAACTGCAAACACACTTCTTCTAAATCAAGCGATGGTACTTGCAGCCTTAGCAAAGTGCCTGAGGAAGATCTTTTTGTGAACTGATTCTGTATTTTGATAATGGTTTTGAAGGAAACTGTCAACGACACAGAATACACGTTTCAGTTGCTGTGTTCTGTTACCCAGAGCTTGCTGCGCCGGCTGCTCTTGGCTGCTGTCTTTCTGATGTCACACGCAGCTTTTAGAAAAATGCCTTCTCCAAACCTTGCAGCGTGGCACACATTTTCAACATGCTATATTTACATTTGTCTGGATTATCAATGGTCAGTTTAATATAATAGATAAACATTAACTTTATTGTAATATTATACATCACTTATCACTGATTTAGTACATTATGTTTTCTTTTATGAATTAAAACAGTGTGCTGCTTTTTAAATAAAAAAATGAGAAAAAGCAGGTTGCATAGAGGATTTATAATGGACCCTGAAGCACCTGTTAAAACGAGGGAGTGGTTGTACAGTGTTTATTTGTTAGCCTATTTGTTTCTCTGTGGGTCTCTCGCTATATCGCGACCCTCGATATATAGTGGATTTATATTGGACCCCGACACCCGCGATATATCGAGTGGGTTGTGTATCTTGAAAATCCTGTCTTGATGATATGAAGCACTAATTCAATCAAACCACTTTGTGACATCGCAGAAAATGTGTCTAGTCTTTCCCTGTTATTTAGTATATAACAGTTACAGCCTGGGGATATAATCTGTAACCTTGACATTGACCCGGAGTCCTCCATCAGCAGGCTCCAATTGATCCAGAATTCAATCACTCCTGCCCTCCATGGACTTGCCCCACAATGCCGTACTGCCTCCCTGTGTGCCTGCTTGTTGGCCAGTCTTTGGATTCAAATTCCATACAGTACATCAAAGGGAACCACAGCTTTCTTCTTTCATTCCTGAGAGACCAATCACCTATGATAAGTTGAATTATTCAAAGTAGGGGGCGGGGCTTTCCTCTTATTATAAAGTTTCAGACAGTTCGAACAGTATTTCACAGAGAAGAGATCATCCAGCATATGGGTGAGTTCCTGTGCTTTAATATAAATGTGTATTCCTTAGAATTTGTATGATTAAACAAGCAACAAGGATTGGGGGATTTTGGTGTGTTTGATTATACTATTATAAGTGGATCACTTTTTCTTTATGATAAAAATATGCAGTATGTACAAAAGGCATCTACCATAATTAAACATATAGTCTATTTACGGTCATGGCAAGGCTTGAATGTCACTGACATGATCGTTATCATCACATTGCAATGGCCCAGATAGAATATTATGGAGCCAATGGGGACACGTTAATGGTAATATCTCCTTAATATCACTCGCATTTATCAACTGATCTAGTCAACTGTTCTAGTCTGATTGACTGTTACCTAATGAATTAAATCAAAATTAATTCATTTCCATGTATACACCTCATGGATCGCCCATTAGGTCACCTTCAATTTATCATTCATTCATTTTGTAGGAAAGGCTTCAGAGACAGTCAAGTAAATTAGAGCAGGCAGAGCAGGCAGTAATTACACATAAATTAGAAAGAATTCAAGAAGATCTCTGGAAGCGAGATGACCAAGGACAGCACCCCAACAGGCAACTAGCAAACTCAGCTCAATACTCTCAAAACGAGCCCCTATACCGACGTCACATTTCCCAGGGCAATGTCCTTGCTCCACACAGAATGAACTCAACCTCACGCTGTAACAACTTGCAAAACCATTTAACAAAAACATCAGTAAAGACTTATCACTTTATTATTGTCTTCATACTGGGTAGGCATCTGTGATTCATTAGGGACTGATATGCAGCTGTACAGTTTGATTCTCTTACAAAAGGCACTGTAAAATAGGAGATATAATGCTGGGATATTGTAACTTTTTGGGAGGGCACTGAAATTTCAGTTTCCATGAATCACAGTTTTATTGAAATACAAAAGGGTCTGCAATCACATTGCAGTATGGCAACAACATGTGTTTGTCACACTATTTAGAAACATATTTAGATATATACAACTCACTTTATAACAGGCACCTCTAACATCTTTGAACAGCATTTCAAAGACCTACTCATGCTTAGTTTGCAGGGTTTAAAAAATGCAGAATGCACACACCATAATTTACTAAACTGAAATATAACCTAGCACTGCCCAAGGTGTGTCAAAAGCCTTGAAAAATGACAATTTCAGAAACAAGGATGTCCTACTATTTCTTGGAAAATTAAAAGTAAAAACAAAGCAAAAGCATTTTGACTATTTACCAATTTGATTGTATTTATTTTTTCAGTGTAATATATTTAATTTGGTTTAATGCAAACTACCAAATTAAAAAAAAAATTAAAATAAAAATACCGTGAATACTATTTTAATAAAAAGGTCAATATGCACTTTATTTTTTTTATTTTTTTTGTAAAGTCTGTTATTCATCATTAACTCCCTTTCTGTAAAGTTGCTTAGTACCAAATGGTTATATTTTCATTTCCATTTGGTGGTTGTCGGAAAACAGAAGCCTTTGTTAACCTTTGTCTTGCATTGATTCACCATAATTGTATGCAAAACAATTTGGTTAGTCAGATGCAAGTTATCATTAAAGATTGCACTGTCACTAAAAGTTAATCATTAATGAGGTGTTTACAGACACTGGATATAAGTAATCCTGGACTACATAATGATTAGTGCTAATTGGTGTCTGCGACACTAGACCTATATGGATTAAGTTATTTCTATGAAATTAGGGAGGCTGTTGCCCTGTTTAGTCCCCTTTTTTTCCTCTGTTTTTTTGCAAATATTTTGTTAATGCTTATGTACTGTATATAAAAAGTGTAAAAGATCTAGAATATATAATCAGGTTTCTAAAATTAGGGCTAGGTAGAGAGTTATAAATGCATGGACCAGTTGACCAGGGAAAGTAGTAACATGAATAAGTGTAGGGCCTTGATCTTCAGAACTTGGAGAGTGGATCTTGAGTAAATATACCTTAAAAATATAATTTCAAAAGTGTAATTGTGCCTTTATTTTAGGATGTGGTTCATGAAAAAAATAATTAGTTTCACTACTTAGTTTTTTTAGATTTACTCAACAAAAGTTGCTACAGTGAAAATCAGGCCCTGAAGCAACAACATTTCTGCCCAGTAACATGTAGTTTCCATTAGATGGTGCAAATGTTGTGATGGAAAGGGACAAACTTTTTAGTTTGTTCTTACATACAGAAAGATTTGCCAATATCTAGTCTGCATGGTTTAAGAAATGTTTAGGATTTCACCTCTGATTTAGATATATGAAATACAGCCAACAAGCTCTGCCCAAGATGATACAATAGAAGCAGGATGAGGATGTTCTGCTAGTCAAAAGCAGATTTGCATTGGCCTCTTAATAGAGACAAACAAGATTACATACTAAGCCATGTATACAACAGACAAGACCTTCTACTTGCGTGTATTACGTGTAACTGTTTAAAATGTATATTTGTATTTAGACACGAGGATTGCACAGCACTTCACGTGCAGGTAAAACGTAATAATAAATATGAGCATGGGGAATTGCACTTAATAAATTCACGTGCAGTTGTACCGAGACTCCAGTTGAATGATTGATTAGCAATCGAGTCTCGGTACAACTACATAAAAGCAGCATATTGTCACTCACTCGGGGTTGTGTGTTCGGTGAGTGGAGAATGGGATTGGAGATGTAATTATAATAACAGCTCACCGTGTTTGTCTGTGTAGTCCGTATTGTTTGTCTCTTTGTTTTGGCTACCAGTTCCGTGTCCTGTGTTTTGTTTGTCTTTCAAACCTTTTATTTTCTGTCTGTTTAAAATGCTGAGCGCAACGAAGCGCTCAGCTTCACCAAACTGCACGTCTTTGTCTGTTCTGTGTTGGTCCCTGTCTCTGGTAAGACGTCACCCACTACAGCCATCTTTGTGACACAACATTACAAATACATTAGGCAAAATCCATGTCAATGATCTTGATCACATTAGTATTACACTCAACTCCATTACTGGTAATGTAAGCCTCCTCTAATAAAAATCCATCAGAATAGAAACATATACAGTACTGTTCTGATCCCACATGCTCCGGGTATATTGAAAAATCTATATAGCATTAATAACATGCTTTTATTTGTATTTGATCAAATTCAGGTGAAAGTCTTAATGGGACAGGTATTTGCTGCCAATGCACATAACATCTGAGGGTGATTATTAGCGTGCTCCCTAAAGTTCCGTGATGCAGATTTTAGTAGCAAGGCATGTTAGGACATGATGTATTATGGGTATTATCTGGAAGTATTTTTATTATTGTTTATTTTATTATTGTTATTTTTAGATTTTGACATGTCTTATTTTTTTTTATCTTCTCTAAATCATAAATCACAGTTTAAGGGTTATTTTTACTGTACTTTCCACCCCAAAAAATAATCAGGATAATGCCACGATTCATATTGTAATAAAAATAGGACAATATTTGTATTTTTGTGACACATTTCTTCTTTTTTTTAGATTTGAATCTTCTCTAAATATTGCTGTAGCCGTATTACCATTACTGAAGAAAATCCTTTAAACAGCTAACATATATTCATTGCAAGATGTTGATGAGAAGGTTAACCATGCAAAGGAAAAGTGCAAAAATGGTTTTGATTGGAATCTTAATTTTAACCACCATCTGCATGATTAATATTCAAACAAAAGAGAATGTTGAACAGTACAACAGGCTGGAGCTCACGCAGGAGGATGACGATAAAATCAACTGCACGAGAATTATTGAGGGCAATGCTGATGAGATTGAGCAGGCTAAGCTTCAGGTGATCACAGTTAATTATAAAAACAAACACAGACCAAAAGTTGATCAATATTATATTGATCTTACCAGAAACTGTGGGGACTTCAGAAAGGTCCGCAAATACTTAACATTTCCTCTCAGTGAAGAAGAAAAAGAATTTCCCATTGCATATTCATTAGTTGTTCACCACAAAACTGATACATTTGAAAGGCTTTTAAGGTCCATATACACACCTCAGAATTTTTACTGTGTCCACGTTGACAAAAAATCCCCAGAGTCCTTCTTGGCCGCTGTGAGAGGAATTGCAGCTTGCTTTGAGAATGTTTTTGTTGCCAGTCAGCTAGAAAGTGTTGTTTATGCAAGCTGGAGCAGGGTACAGGCAGATATCAACTGCATGAAAGACCTTCAGAGAAGGAGTTTAACGTGGAAGTACTTTATCAACCTCTGCGGCCTGGATTTCCCTATTAAAACCAACCTGGAAATAGTTAAAATACTGAAGGGGCTGAATGGGAGAAACAGCATGGAAACTGAAACAATGCCACCTCATAAAGAGACAAGATGGAGGAAACATTATGAAGTTGCTGATGGTACAATGAAAAAAAAAAACACTGACAAGGCTCCTCCACCAATTGAAACTCCAGTGTTTGCAGGTGGAGCCTACATAGTGGTTAGCAGGAGCTTCATTGAACACATATTGAAAGACCAGAAAATACTTAAATTCATGGACTGGGCTAATGACACCTATAGTCCTGATGAGTTCTTATGGGCAACGCTGCAAAGAACTCCTGGTGTCCCTGGCTTTATTCCAGTCAATTCAAAGTATGATGTCTCCGACATGAACTCTGTGTCAAGGTTTGTTAAATGGAGCTATCATGAAGGAAGCATGTCCAAAGGAGCCATGTACCCCCCATGCACTGGCGTGCATGTAAGATCAGTATGTGTGTATGGAGCAGGGGATTTGAACCATATGCTGAAACAACATCATTTATTTGCAAATAAATTTGATACAGATGTGGACCCAATTGCCATTCAGTGCTTGGAAGAACATTTAAGACATACAGCTATTGTTGAAGCTACTAAACGTTAAAGAAGTCTCATAGGGCTGATTTTCAAAGCATTTTACTCCAGTATAAATCAGTCAATTTTTTCAAAAGACAAAAACAAAACAAAACAAAAAAATCAATTTAGAGGAATAAGAAATAAACTTAATTCAGTTGCCTTAAAATAAATACCCGATGTGATGTTTTTAACAGGTGCTTTTCTGCTTTGAGGAAATTGAGCAATTTACTCTTTGGAGTTAAAATGTTTTGAAAATCTGCCACATTGTTTTTAAGAGTTATTACCCTTATTTAAAATCATCAACTATCATGTTTTAATAACCATTTGCTGATCATGTCAATGCATAAACTAACATACCAACATACATGTCATGGCCCCAGGGACATTGATAAAAAGCTTTAATAAACCATCCGTGAACACAAAAACAGAATACCTTTGACAAGTGGAATGTAGAATTAGAATTTAATTCTAGCCTGGGCACTGGCAATAATAGTCTCCTCATAGAGAAAATTGCAACACCACTGAGCTCCAGTAAAGGCTTAACTACAGTGATCAGATCAGCTTTATTAATTTTATGAGGTGGTTTTAAAGAGCACCTTGATATGGAGGGCAGGATTTTCAAAAAACAGTGTTATTGTATCAAACTCGTGATATAGTAACGAAAGCGATTGAGTTGATGAGGTTGTTAATGAACGCATTTCTCGTTAAAAAGCTTAATTGTCACAGGTCACGTACATAACTTCCTGTCTCAATGGCTAAATAAGGGGAACTTGTTAATGAAAGTGTGTTAACGAGAGAAAAAAAGAATGGAAGCATAATTCGCAGTTATGGAAACTACTAGTGAGACGGCTCTCTCACCTGTGAGCAGCAACCAAATGGAAATGAAATAAAAAAAATAATGAGAATATCTACTTTGTGTATAATTTGTAAATTTCATTTAAAATTGTGAATTTTGTTATGCAAAATGTGCATTTATTTAGATAAATTCAGATATACAATACTGATTTAATATTTATCTGGCATGTAGGTAAAAATCATATGGCACAGATTAAAAAAAAAATATATATATATATATATATATATATATATATATATATATATATATATATATATATATATATATATATATATTTTCGGGATGGGTGGGGGGTAAGCCATCTATCTATAGTAGCTTGGAATATATTTTCTTATGTTGACATCTACTTTTGTATGTATGTTAGTATGTACGGTTGTAGGCTATAAATAAATCTGTTTGAAGTGTCATTTCTGTTTGTAGTTGTTGGTTATTATACATATATACCATGTATGTAACACTTCATTATACATTTATTAAGATTTTAAAATTACGATAGAACTCCCCAACCCAATACCTAATTTGTTTTTAGTTAATTGTTCAGTGAATTCCTCTAGTCATGCATTTACTCTGGTACTGTTTGCTTCCCTCCACAATAAATAAACTCAACAGAAGTAGCCACCGAACACTTACAGTATTATAAGCAGATGTTATAATATGTGCATACAGACATGTGAAGCTGAGAGTGTACACTGTACATACAGTGTGAGGTGAGTCTGACGTGGCAGTGTGCCCCGCCCCTGTGCATATTTTTGTGTTATATGTTGTATGTATGGTGTTAATGTTGGTGTATTGTAGTTGGTACACAAGATATAATATGGGTTATGAGCATTTATGAGTTATGAGTTATGAGTGTTTAAAATGTATATTTGTATTTAGGCACGAGGATTGCACAGCACTTCACGTGCAGGTAAAACGTAATAATAATATGAGCATGGGGAATTGCACTTAATAAATTCACGTGCAGTTGGACCGAGACTCCAGTTGAATGATTGATTAGCAATGGAGTCTCGGTACAACTACATAAAAGCAGCATGTTGTCACTCACTCGGGGTTGTGTGTTCGGTGAGTGGAGAATGGGATTGGAGATGGAGGTAACAGTAATTATAATAACAGCTCACCGTGTTTGTCTGTGTAGTCCGTATTGTTTGTCTCTTTGTTTTGGCTACCAGTGCCGTGTCCTGTGTTTTGTTTGTCTTTCAAACCTTTTATTTTCTGTCTGTTTAATTAAATGCTGAGCGCAACAAGCGCTCAGCTTCACCAAACTCCACGTCTTTGTCTGTTCTGTGTTGGCCCCTGTCGATGGTAAGACGTCACCCACTACAGCCGTCTTTGTGACACAACATTACAAATACGTTAGGCAAAATCCATGTCAATGATCTTGATCACATTAGTATTACACTCAACTCCATGGTGATGTCTTCTGAAAGCGAGCTCCATATTGCACGTTTTAACTATTAGACTAAATGTTTACAGAATAATTAACAACTGCTATTAGCACCATGCTGCATGATTTGTTTATTATTAATAGCATTATAATTAAAACTGTACCAAATCACATTTTTATTTACAATGAATGGAAAACATGTTTTTGCTGACTTTAAGCATTTGGGCAACAGTATAGGTTACCTTCATTGTAAATAAAAAAATGTGGTATCTTATTAATGATAACACTATTCATAATATATTAATCATGGTTATAGCAGCAGTTTAAGTATTCCGTAAATATTTTTTCTAATAGTTAAAAAGTACAATGTGGACCTGTCATGTCACATGTCTCTAAAAATATCGGCACTGAGATTATATCAAACCAGTGAAATACAGTGTGTGTATGTAGTGTGAAAGATTTCACCAATTATAAGGTTCGTAGCCCCTTTAAAATTGACCCAGACCCAGATTTAAAGTGTTTTAAAGTACTTACACTAGGGTGCTTATTACACTTTTCTTTGTTTCCCTGACTAATCCACTGGACGGCTAAGCCGTTTACCAGTCAAAACAGCACTTTGACACACACACACACACACACACACACACACACACACACACACACACACACACACACACACACACACACACACACACACACACAATCCAAAAGGTCTTCACTCTGCCTTTTAAACAGAGATTACTTCTTCATGACAGCCTTACTTCACACACACTGAGACTGCAAAGAACAAATATTTTCACTGGTTAAATACCTGCCTGCTAATTGCAGGCAGGTGATATTCATTATAATTTGGAGCCAGGTGAATCCAATCCTGGCTCCCTCATGTGGCATTCTGGGAAATGTAGTCTTTCATAACTCCTCCTGGACTACATTTTCTCTCTCTCCCACCTGTGCCACAGTAGTTATGTGTGCACGTGTGTTTAATAGAGAGAGAGAATACATGCATGTCCCCAGTTGTATGTGGTTTTCACGATCACCGTGCATTAAGTTCTTTCAAAAATTGTAGATATTTATTACTGCCATAGCCTTTGTTCTGCAATGTCATCGGGCAGTGTGTTCCGGGCCTAAGGTTACAAATTGTTAAAACAAGCGAACAAATCTCATTCATAACCACAAGTCTATAAAAGTCTAAAATATTTCCATAAAAATATATAAATATATAAATACAAATATTGTTAAATTTCTGTTTCAAGGAGAGTTATAGTCTTCATTAATTAAAACCCTCATTTTCCAAGTGCAAATTAACTCCTGATAAATTATAACAATTAACACGGATTTGCTTTTAAATTCCCAAGCAAACAAAAGAAATAGCCGCAAGAACCACAGCTCGTTAAAATATTAACATTATTTTGGAAATCAGCAATTTTGGAAATCATGTTAGCATGATTATTTGATAAAGAGGTTGGCATAACGACCTCTTGAAAATGCCAAAGTTAATGCTACATAATGATTTGTTGATTAACACTGGAGTTATCATTTACAACCTTGTGAAAATCCTGCCCAGTATTCTTGTTGTTTTGATTCACTTTCTATCATTGTTTATTTTAGTCAGAACCCCCGTGGCCTCAATGCAGTCCACAGAATCAAGTCTAAGTTCCAAGTACAGATGGTACACCAGAGTTTAACCATGCATCTGCCCCCCAATGGATGTAAGAAATACCACTATTTTTCCTAATTCATATCCATTTTGTAATGTGAGCCCCATCTTTAAACAACTTAGGTAAAATGAACTAAAACAATTGCATAAGAGGGCCTATCTAGGAATCAGTACACATGGATATAAATTATAATGTAACAATATACAGTACATGCTCATTTCTGTAGCTAAACCCATGACAGTTCTACTGAAAAAGAAACAATATCCACAGTTATTATTTAATGTTTGCTTGTCGATTTCAAGCAAAATTCCCACCCTTTTTCTGTAAGCAAGGCTCTAGAGGAAGAACATTAAATATTCAAATAAAAACACCTAAAGGTCACATCAAGTTAATCAACTGAAAAGATAAAGTATTTGCTTACAGTAATTGTAGCTAACAAAATAATTCCATGAATATTAACCATTTTGCACTTCTGTTAGTTAAATAGGTCTGAAATGTTCAAACATTATTTTAATTTTAAGGTATCTCATACTACTGTAGGTAAAATTAATTCTGTTAGCAGGCCATGCCTTCCAGGAAGTCTGTTACTGCTTGACTTCTTGGTAATTTCACCCCTGCAATGTCTTCTTTGTCAAAGAATGCTACTGGCTGACAGCATATCGGTTGGTTATTGTTTGGTTATTGACAGGAAAGAAGCCAGCGAATGGGGTAAGGACAGTTTCACCATCCAGATGAAATGATCTGAAAAATTCAGAGTCTAAAAGCATGGTTTGCAATCTGAGATTTCTTTAATTGTACCTTATAGTATGTTTTAAACTAAAAATGCATGTTTGCTAAAGCATGTGTTTCTTTCAGACTTGCAGATTAGATATCTATAAAATTAATGGAAATATTTTACTTGTTGCCATAACTTTAAAGACTTTTTATGTTGATGTTTCTAACTATTTAAGCAAAAAAAAAAAAAAAAATCTATAAAAAAATGTTGTTTTTTATTTATATATTTTTTGTTTTTGGGGCTCCAGTATACTGGTAGTCCATACAAGTTCAACACGTTTCTCAGTAGATGGTCATCCACACTGTATAACTTCATTCTGTAAGTCTTGCTGCAAGCTGATATTAAGCCCCATATTTGTCTTTTTGAACACATTCGTGGAACCAACACATTTTTTTTATGTTTTCATTGTTCTAACTTAATTAAGGTTAAGAGATTTTACTTCAACTCTATAGGTGGTCGCTCAAGCCTGTTATTGTTAAGGGATTGAAAAGTCTAGGCTTAAAGCAATCAGCTATCCGATAATCAAAAAAAAAATAAATAAATAAAAATCTTCCTGTGCGTTTGCAAATAATTATTTATTTATTTATTGCAAAGGGCTGCATTTTTTAAATTTGTAATAGCTTAAATATTTTTTATAACCTTGCTTAAAAAACAACTAAACTATAAAGCCCGATCATTTTGAGTCAAATGGCAATAAACTTGAATAAATGGTGTCAACAAAGTGGAGTGCAGAGTGAATGTGCTGTAGACTATATTTGTAAATCAAATCTATTGTTTTTAACAGGTAGGGTTTTGCCCATTCAGTAGCTATTGCATATGCATATCGAACCCTACAGATTTCGATCCTGTCTCTCTTAGAAATGCAATTTTAATACGGGCAATGCATGCTGTTGAATTGCGTATTTTCTAATTACACTAACTTATACTAACAAAAACCAAGAGAATTAATACTTTCATTATCAAAATTAATGAAATGAAAAGTACAGTTATCAACCAAACAATGAATCAACCCCCTTTTAACCGTCTACGTCAAATGGGAAGACATCTGCATTTTGGGTAAGTGTGAAATATGACTATTGGCCTGTGTCACAAAGACGACTGTAGTGGGTGATGTCAGACCAGAAGCAGGAAGAGACAGACACTGCAGGTACGGTGCAAAACGACGAGGTATGACGCTGTGCCTATAAAGGGTCCACGAAATTCTGTCAGGAATGTTCCTGACAGGAGCAGCAGGTCTGTTCTTTCTGATTGGCTGACTGGAAAATAGCTAGTCTTCTTTAATTGGTCTAAATCTACTAGCCCCTACCTTTCAATCTCATTTCACAGTCGGTCTTTTCATTGATCAGCCGTATTTAGGTCGTTAGGTTTCGTCCCCTTTGCTTTTTTTATTCAGTTTTGGCGGACAGTTATTTTTCAGCGTTGCTTGAGAGAAGAAGGTGCAGATTGAAGGAGCAGAAGGAGGGTTTTGGCGGGCAGTCATTTTTCAGTGCTTCTCCGGCGAAGCAGGAGAGACTGTGTTGCTGCAAGTACCGATGTTTTGTATCATGTTATTTTCATTTTATAGAGCATGCATGTGTAGATAATCTCTTCTTCTTCTTCTTCTTCTTCTTCTTCTTCTTCTTCTTCTTCTTCTTCTTCTTCTTCTTCTTCTTCTTCTTCTTCTTTATTTCTTAGCAGACACTCTTACCCAGGATGACTTACAGTTGTATACAAAAACTACATATCAAGAATCACAGCACAATTAAGAGCAAGATACAAAATACAATGACTTCAGTCCTAATACAAAACATTTGCTTACACCATACATTGTAGTTCGAGATTCTAAAATTACAAAATAAAGTGCAGCGATGTCAGAGACAATCAATTGCCACCGATTGCTGCATCAAAGGTTTATTGCAGTGGTCATCAAACAACAGAGCGCTCCGGAGAATAACGGTCACTTTATCAGTAACCAGTGTATTCTACCGGGGTAAACATGTACATGGGTTATATAGATTCTACATAAAATCCCTTGCTCCTATCAGGATTTGGCACGCCTAACCCTGACCCCCCCCCCCCGTTGTAGTATGTTGATTTCAAAAAACAATTAAGATTGAAGCAAGCATTTTATGGTTAAGCAAACATAGCACTTCTCCTTCTCCCCTTCCTCTGTCCCCAGTCATCTGACTCGGACTCAACCTAAGGTGTGAAGGAACATTCTGTCCTTTCTTCCACCTTTCACAAGTTCTTCATATTCAAAACTGCACCCCAATGATTGTTGGTTGATCCTGTTATCCTGTTTGGTTCCTTCAGGGGTATTGCGTGTGCAATTGTTCTGGCAGGGGTATTGTATGTGCAATTGTCCTGGCAGGGGTATTGCGTGTGCAATTGTCCTGGCAGGGGTATTGCGTGTGCAAGTTCTTTCAGGGGTGTTGTGTGTGCAATTGTTCTGTCAGGGTTATTGTGTGTGCAATTGTCCTGGCAGGGGTATTGCGTGTGCAATTGTCCTGGCAGGGGTATTGCGTGTGCAGTTGTCCTGGCAGGGGTATTGTGTGTGAAAGATCTTTCAGGGGTGTTGTGTGTGCAATTGTTCTGTCAGGGTTATTGTGTGTACAATAGTCCTTTCCGGGATATTGTGTGTGCAATTGTCCTGGCAGGGATATTGTGTGTGCAATTGTCCTGGCAGGGAGATTGCACTGTAACTCAGATTTTTTACTACTAAACTATTGTTAATAGTTGTCAACTACCTTTAGTAATATTGAAGTATTTTGAAATAATATTTAAAAAGTTTTTTTTGGAAAGCCATTAAGTCACTTTCTGCAAACTATATTACTCAATTAATAGTTATTACTTTCTGTGATATGTTTAGTTAATTTTCACAAACCATATTTTATATTTATGCATGTGTGTCCTGACATTTTACTTTTTTTAGGTGTCTTAAATGGAGGAGATAATGTCTTTTCTAATGATTTAAGCATAAAGGTTTGAGAGGAAAGGTATGTCTTGAAGCCTTTTCTTATTAAACTCTATGGATGAAGTTCCTAACTATGTTCAAGATAGACTTTAAAATGCATTAGAAGAAAACAAGGGTCATTTTTCGCAAATGATTACAAGACGAAACATTTCATACTACCAATGTGAACATCACTGAAAACCACATAGCTCATCCTCTGGTAACCCGACTGTCACTAGGGTTAATGATTGCAGTGCCTACATATCTTTCCAAGTATTGTCTGAGGGATCTAACCTAGCACTGGTGGTGCGAGAGAAGTTGCAGCATAATGGCCATGATTTTATAATGTTGCTGAACAGAGAGTAAATCTCACTGACCCATTACTCCTGACCCTTGTTGAAGGTTGGCTGTCTTTAAATATGACGAACAGTAAAATTTTATTAAAAGAAGTGGAGTGGGCCGAAATGCATGCAAATTTTGATATTGCTGACAGATGTATTATCTCACACCAGATGACATCAGTGCTGTCAGACAACGGTGGATGACTTCACAGAGGTGTGACCCTATGGATGCATGCAGTGTAAATAAGCGTGTGCAAACAGTTTTGAAGGATGATGTGTTCTTTTACCAACTGCTTTCTAGTGCAAATGGAATCCCTCTCATCCTGTGTTTGCAGTCTGCATGGCAAACAGAACAAATGAAAAAATTTGGAAGAAATTTGTTTTTTCTTGATGCCATATATTTCAGTATAACTGCATATAGATATGCACTGTATACTCTCTTGATTAAGAATGACCATGTGCATGGAGTTCGAGTGGTGAACTTTGTTACCAGCAGAGAAAAACAAGAAGATCTTACAAAAATGCTGGGAGAATTAAAAAAGATATAACCAAACCTTTTCACCAAGGTATTTGTGCTGTAATTCTAAAGCTTGAATTTAAACTTTTTTGTTTGTTTCTTTTCTTTAAGATTTCTTTAACTTTTCTTTACTGGATGTTTAAATAGGAACATTTGGAAAAAGATATATATATATATATATATATATATATATATATATATATATATTATATATATATATATATATATATATATATATACACACACACACAGTGCCTTGCAAAAGTATTCAGACCCCTGACCAATTCTCTCATATTACTGAATTACAAATGATACATTGAAATTTTGTTCTGTTCGATATTTTATTTTAAAACACTTAAACTCAAAATCAATTATTGCAAGGTGACATTGGTTTTTATGTTGGGAAATATTTTTAAGAAAAATAAAAAACTGAAATATCTTGCTTGCATAAGTATTCAACCCCCACACATTAATATTTGGTAGAGCCACCTTTCGCTGCAATAACAGCTTTAAGTCTTTTGGGGTAAGTATGTACCAGCTTTGCACATAGTGTCGGAGTGATTTTGGCCCATTCTTCTTGGCAGATTTTCTCCAGGTTGTTCAGGTTGGTTGGACGATGTTTGTGGACCGCAATTTTCAAATAGTGCCACAGATTCTCAATGGGATTGAGATCAGGACTTTGACTGGGCCACTGTAGGACATTCACCTTTTTGTTCTTGAGCCACTCCAATGTTGCTTTGGCCTTGTGCTTGGGATCATTGTCCTGCTGAAAGGTGAATTTCCTCCCAAATTTCAGTTTTTTAGCGGACTGAAGCAGATTCTCTTGCAGTATTTTCCTGTATTTTGCTCCATCCATTATTCCTTCAATTGTAACAAGATACCAAGTCCCTGCTGATGAGAAGCATCCCCACAGCATAATGCTGCCACCACCATACTTCACCGTAGGGATGGTGTGCCTTGAGGCATGGGCAGTGTTAGGTTTGCGCCACACATAGCGCTTTGAGTTTTGGCCAAAAAGCTCTATCTTGGTCTCATCTGACCACAAAACCTTTTCCCACATCGCAGCTGGGTCACTCGCATGCTTTCTGGCAAACTCCAGACATGCTTTCAGATGGTACTTTTTGAGTAATGGCTTCTTTCTTGCCACCTTCCCATACAGGCCAGTGTTATGCAGAGCTCTTGATATGGTTGACTGGTGCACCATTACTCCACTCCCAGCCACTGAATTCTGTAGCTCCTTCAAAGTGATTGTTGGCCTCTCTGTGGCTTCTCTCACAAGTCTCCTTCTTGTTTGAGAGCTGAGTTTTGAGGGGCGGCCTTTTCTTAGCAGTGCCTGGGTGGTGTGATGCAACTTCCACTTCCTGATTATTGATCCAACTGTGCTCACTGGGATAACCAAACACTTGGATATTATTTTGTACCCTTTCCCTAATCTATGCATTTGTATTACTTTATCTCTAACTTCTGTAGAATGCTGTTTGGTTTTCATTTTCCTTCAGATTCATGTGTTACATGTATTGTTTTTCCACCTATTTTTAAAAATGTTTTTAATACAGGTGCTGAGTAAACTGACCAAGAGATGCTCTACCTGTTTAAGTATAATATTATTATTATCAGATCTAAAAATGATGGAACAAGTGCCCCTTTATTCAGATCAAATAATACTAAAAGAACAAAAGTTGCAAAATTAGAAGCTCTGAGCTGTTCAAAGATGACTACAGAAGAAACAATCAACTGCGAGTGGACCGAAAAACAAAGACCTCCAGCAAGATGTAATGCAAACCATGTATGCATTGAGGAGCTGCCTTACTGTAAGTGTAGTAAAAGAGCATTGCATAGTTTATATGCATTTTCTGTATTGTGAATGTTTTTGTATGGCTTGTTATCTCAAACTAAAGATAGATGATACAAACAAACAAATATATTTTGTTAATATAGTAAGTAACTCAGGTGCATTTAGAAACCCTCCTAGTTTCTTCAGCTCACCCACTCACCTTGCTACACCTGTGATCAACATTAATCTCGGCTCTATTATGGCCTTTAATTTAAACAGCTGTTGCCATATAAATATTCCTATAGACAACCTCAAACAAGAGTAATGGTTTCGATTTTACATTTTACATCATTTTGATATAGAAATGATATGGATGTAAAGGCTTAAGAATGGTCATGACAATCCAAAACTTTTATTTTGTACAATAAGCAGATTGCTAGAGCTGAGCTGGGCTTCTCAAGACCTATGTAATGATTTTTTGGATTTTTTTATTGCTCAGATTGACAATATCAGATGTCAATTTCAAGTCCTTGCCCCATCTATCTAGTTTTATCATCAACATGCCTTTACTGGCACTCCTGGTTAATTTCACTCCTGTCACTCTCAGTAGGCTTACTGAATGGGTTCATAAAAAAAAGCCCACTACTTGCCTGTTAGACACCATTCGGTCCTGTTTTCATGCTCTCGGTCCATTTAAGACTAACATCATTAATGAGTCTGTGAGCTTTGGAGTTGATCCCTCTGCATTTAAAATTGCTGCTTCACAACGGTATTGAAAAAAAACATTTTTCCACCGATAACCTGGGCAGTTTATAGGCCTATTTCTAACCTCGCTTTTCTGTCCAACGTCCTGGAATGTGTTGTGGCACAACAATTAAACAATCATCTCATGTTAAATAATCTTTATGAACCACTCCAGTCAGGTTTTAGAAAGCTGCATAGCACTCAAACAGCTCTGGTCAAGGTTGCAAATGATATGCTGATGGATTCTGACTCTGGGGCCCTCTCTATTTTGGCCTTATTGGACCTTAGTGCTGCCTTTGACACTGTGAACCATAATACTCTCCTTGCCCGGCTGAAGAACATGCTTGGCATATCTGGTACAGCCACTAGATTGGTTTAACCCCTACCTCCACGAGAGAAAGTATTTTGTCTCCTTGGGTGATTTCAGGTCTACTGCTGGGTTGGTTTCTTCTGGTGTTCCCCAGGGCTCCATATTGGGACCTATCCTAGTTAGCATACTGTATATATGCTTCCGATAGGTCACATTTTTCAGTCACACTGTTAATTTCCATATTTGTGCCGATGATACATAGATTTATCTGCAAACCACACATTGACTTGGCTATTTCTGTGCTTACAAACTGTATTGCTGATATCAAAGTTTGGATGCAGCTTAACAAGTGACAAGACTGAAGTTATGCTATTAGGTACTATGCATCAATTACGTAAATACAGTTGTTGAAACATGACTATTGATGGGGTTCTAACCCAGTTTTGTTCCAAAATGAAAAACTTGGGTGGCATTTTTGACCCTAGTCTAACCTTTGAGCTGCATGTTAGGAATATTACCAAGTTGTCTTTCTTTCATCTTCAGAACATTGCTCGTCTGCGCTCTGTCTTGTCAATGTCTGCTGCAGAAAAACTTGTCCATGCTTTTGTTTCCTCCATACTATTGCAATGAACCATTTACTGGGGCATCAAAGAATACCCATCTAAAACTCCAGTATGTCCAAAATTCGACATCTAGGGTGTTGACTAGGTCTCATGTTAAGCGAATATAATACACCTGTATTGAGATCTTTACATTGGTTGCTGGTTAAATACCTTACTGATGACAAAGTTTTACTGTTGCATTTTAAGACTTACATCTCGGACCTACTAACGGACGACACTCCTGGTCGCACTCTGCAGTCCTCCGATGCTGGTCTCTTGGTTGTTCCTTCTACCAACTTCTGCGAACAGTGAGTGATAGGGCTTTCTCTTCATGTGCACCCAGGCTGTGGAATATACTGCCCATTGAGATCCGAGTTTCTGAGTCCCTGTTTTTAAATCTCGCCTAAAAACATACTTATTTAAATTGGCATTCGTTTAGATTTTTTGCTGTTTTTATTCTTGATTTTTTTATTTTTTAGTATTATGTATACCTAATCTTGCATATGTTATGATTGTTTTATGCCTTTTTATTCTGTTCCCTTATTTTTGTTAAGTGCTTTGAGAATTTGTTATGATAGGCGCTATATAAAAAAAAATAAATAAATAAATAAATAAATAAAAATAATAATAATAATAATAATAATATAATAATAATAATAATAATAATAATAATAATAATAATATTATTATTATTATTATTATTATTATTATTATTATTATTATTATTATTATTATTATTTATTACACCGTGTAACATTTTTTTTTTTTTTTTTTTGTTCCTGGGTAGTAAGTGTTATTTCCTAATTGCTTATGCCTCAAAAGTATAGAAAATGGCTATTATTCCCCACAAACTTTGCTTTTGTGACCAGGACAGTGATATTTTGAAATGTACCTATTTTCCAGAACATTCCAGATAGATTCAGTGCTGAGTAAACTTGGAGTAACTTCTAGAACTGTCTAGAACTTTCCAGTAATATAAATAGTAGTATAAATACAGGGGCCTTAAGCCCACCAGTTCAGTTTAGTTCCAGCTGCCTAAGTGGATACATATCTGCATTTTTCTGAGATGGCATCAAGAGGCTGCAAGCATCGGGCAGACGCATTTTGCTATGTCTGCGGCCAATTTATCAAGACAAGAGCGAAAAAGTGCTCAGTGGAAGCATCTGCTTAGATGTGTGAGGCCTACAAGGCATATTTCGGCATGCCTGTCGGGGATCAAGACAAACCCTGGGCACCTCATTTCACCTGCGAGCACTGCAAAAAAATTTCTGGAAGGTAAGATGGACAATTGTTGCTTGGAAATTTATTTTATAAAATTTGTTAATTTTTAAATTGTAAAAGTTTTTAATTTTAAAATGTTTTACAATTTTCTATGTTATTGAAAAAATATATCATATATGAAAAATGTTGCGAGAATCTCTTACACATTAGTCATGGGTGAAATAAATGTATTTTTGTAGGATGGTACAGAGGGGAAAAGAGAGCCATGAAGTTTGCTATCCCAAGAATTTGGGGGGAACCCACTGACCACTCAAGCAACTGCTACTTCTGCATGGTGGACCCTTCCAAATGTCGGACTGGCAAGAAGGTACCTGCTATCACGTATCCGGACCTTCCTTCATCCATCGCCTCGGTACCACACTGCCATGAGCTCCCCGTACCCACTCCTCCGGAGAGAGAGCAGCCGTCTTTAGAAGAGAGCAGCAAGTCAGAGAGCGAGGAAGACGTTGCAGATCCAGATGACAATTTCAGAGGTGGAGCTGAGGAGAGAAACCCATACTACCCCAACCAAAAAGACCTCAACGACTTGATTAGAGATCTTGGTCTCACCAGCTCTAATGCCGAGCTTTTGACGTCTAAGCTCAAGCAGTGGAACTTGTTGGATAAAAGTGTGCAAGTCGCAGATCAGAGGAAGCGTCACCAACCTTTTTCCAGCTTCTTCACCCATCAAGATGGGCTCTGCTTCTGCCACAATGTGACCGAGGCAATCGGAATCGCTTGTAACCAGACTGAGTGGCGCCTCTTCATTGACAGGTCATCCTCAAAGCCGTGCTGCTCCATAATGGTAACAAGTACCCGTCTCTTCCCCTGGCTCACTCGGTGCACCTCAAAGAGGATTACAACAGCATCAAGACCTTGCTGGACATCTTGAAGTATGATGAGTACAGCTGGGAGGTCATAGGAGACTTCAAAATGGTAGCATTCCTGATGGGTCTCCAAAGAGGTTTTAACAAGTTTCTCTGCTATCTTTGCCTTTGGGACAGCAGGGACACCAAGGCGCACTACCACAGGCAGGACTGGCCACAGCGGACTGAGTTGGCAAACTATGGCAGGAGATTCTGTCAGGAAGAATCAGAAACAAATAATATCTCTGAGAGGTAATTTTATAGGTATCTAATAATAAATAATGTTTATTAGAAAAAGTTTTTTTGAATTCTGCATTCCCACAGAACAATGTTACATGTCATATTTAACATTGTTAGAAGCATAATGTGGTAGGTTTCTCTTATTTTTTGGTACTGTGAAATGTCTGTCCTAATTACACATGCAGTTTTACAATTAAACAACCTGAACAGCAACATTTGAAAAACTGTTGTAAAAATCAGTGCTGGCACCTTTTGGGGTGGCTTCAGAGACCCTGGTTAGCAGTAGTACTAGACTACCTTACCTAAATTAACGTTGTGTAGTGCAAGATTAGTGTTAATCAGGGTCCATGAAACCATAGGTATATGTTATTTTCACAGGACAGATTTATTCATGAGCTTGTTGATGTGCATTTGGGATAATACCCATAAACATTTATTTCAGTATTAGTACATACTGTAGGACTAACTCAAGAAACATGAAAATATGCTTCTGTTAATCATATTCAAAGTTTCCATATTCCAAAGTTTATTTCATTGTATGAAATTTATTTGATGTAGAAATGTAAGATATTAGTCATTAAATAAATCGGCATAATAAAATCTTTACAATTTAATTTTAGATTTAATTTAATTTAATTTCTTTTTGACTGTGAAGTACCAGTTCCTCAGTGGGTGCAGCAATCTGAGATTGGATGATCTTCTGCATTTGCTGTGCACCAAAATCCTAGACTACTGTGGATATTTGGACAAGCTTCAACAGTCTGGCCAGGTGAAAAATGCGGGAGAAAAAAATAATTCTGAAATACTGTTGAAAACTAAAGAAATGTATAGGGATAAATGGCTGGACAGCATTGACTGGGTATCTGATATTGTTGCCCAGGTTGCTGAGTCAGTTTGTAACAGATGTAAGTTATACCTCATGAGCAGATTTGTAATTGTCCTGTGGCAGGACTGGGCAGGCAGTGCAAACATCTGTGTCTGCTTAAGATAGTCTTTGAGGCAAAAGAAAACGGGCCACAAGCAATCCTCCAACTTCAACAGCATGCTGCAGAAAATATAGTGGAAAGTGCAAGTTTTGTGTTGGAGAACAAAAGTCTTACTGTTAAGAGCCCATTTAGTGGGTTACATAGTATTGTTGACATAACTTCAATTCAGTGCACATGTATTGCCAACAGATTTGGAATGTCATGTGTCTGCCTGCAAATGCTGAACTTTTTTAAAGGATCAGTAGATATATCCCTGACTGTTAGTGCAATAGATAGTACTGATTCTGTGGCCTGTGAAAACTTACACACCCAACAATCTATAAACTATACCAACAAATGTATCACTTTCATAGAACTTCATCAGTGGAGTAAATCCAATGAATTTAGAGCAAGTGCAGCATTGCATGCAGCACTGAAACAGGCACACACACTTGCACGTGGTTCCTATACCTTTAAAGTGAGTAAAAGGAAAATCCTCCCTTTAAATCCTTACTGAAAAGCCATCCAAAGAGCATGTGGTACTCTGAATACACATTCGGAGCACACTTATATAGTGTAACACTTAAAGAAGCGAACATCTTTTAAGAAATGTCAAAACAGTGGCCGAGATTATATTGCTAAAAAGACAAGCTACAAAGTTTAAATGAGCCAGTTTAATTTTAAACTGCCTTCTAATGACAGTAAAACATTGACACAGTAATACACAGATCAAGCATCTGTAATCATTAGTTACATTTATTTTAGTCTAATTCCACAGTAAAGATTCTTGGATAATTCCATATCATATCAAACAGCATCCACAAGATGTTATACTCCCCCTATCAACATTTTATTAAGTGCTAGACCCACTTGAATAATGAAAATTTAATGTTACAACTTTCCAAATTACCCTTTAGAACTTTCTCGCAATGCAAACATATATAAGGCAAACTTTTTGTGAATGACATTTGAAGAGGCAGTGTTTGGTTTATTTCACATGGAATAACACCCCAATCATAAAGATATTTACTTCACAGAGTCTACTGATTCTACTCTTCCTCGCATTTGAAACCTTTTGCTGGCAATCCGGCCTCCTCTAACCTGGCTATAAATGCCGTACTCTTGTTTTTGCCTTTTCTTGTATAAGCCATTAAAAGAGATGGTCCTAAATGTTCTGGGCTACTGCCCCTTCTTCTAATTTCAGCTACAGATACGCTAAGTATCTATACTCTCTGTGGCTTGTTGGACAAGTCCAGCAAGCTCCGAACCTGACAAAACTCTGAAATGAGACCAATAGAAATCAATTACATCTAATCCAAAATTAACAGAATTGTTTAAAAGCTGTTAAATAAAGATTATCATAGTATGAGATTAAATAAAACCTTGTAATTCTATTAAACTGTATTTGGAACTTGAATTCCTTAAATTTTTACAACAGCTGATCTTCTATAATTACGACTTCCAGTCTTATCTATTTTACAATCTTATCTACCTTTGGACAATGTTTATTTAAATCGTTGGTTTTACCTTTACACTGTTTTCTGGTATGCATTACATTTGTATTTTATAATTATAATTATTCTGTTATGTTTTTTTAAATACTGTGGATTTTGTACTACTTATGTAGGGCACTTTCTAATGATGGTCCACTCTGTAAAATTGATTGATCGTAGCATAAGAAAAAGATTTAATTTTTTGCATAAATACATCACAATGTATTACATTGTTAACCTTTATCTTCTTCAGAAATCTGTGTTGAAGATTCTGTATTTGCAGAAGCCGATACAGAAGGGGCAGATGTTGCTGCTCAATTGTTTGATGGGTCTAGGGATGCTGAACCTACTGGTTCAGCAGCCTCCTTAGTTGTGTCTGTAAATGTATAGAATATATTAAATTTGAAGCAGAGTACTCAGCTACACTCAGAAAAAGTTCTCTGCATTACTCCCAAGCAATTTTTATATCAGGGTTTAATTGCAAAATAAATTACTCTGATGTCATACCTATGATCATACTTATTTCACTGTATAGGAAAGCTGTTTGGGAAAACGGTAGACTGAAAAAAAGCTCACAGTATGTAAAAAATTGGTCAAACATGAGGTTCCTACTTACCTAAATCATCTGATGAAGGTGTTTTTTTTCTCTTCTTTGTTTGAAGTTTAGAATTAACAACTGCACACACAATACCCCTGACAGGACAGGTACACACACAATATCCCTGACAGGACAAGCAAGGTAATTTTTACATATTTTCCTGTTAAAATGATGATATACATGGAATTTGAACGTGAGTGGCAGTTTAATTTTTTTATCACAAACTACAATGTATGGTGTAAGTAACTGCATATACTTGCAATTAACACTGATATCTGCTCTTGAACTGCCCCGATATCAAATCATACTGTGATTTGTATTTTCTCTTATTAGGACTGAAGTCAATGTATTTTGTATCTTGCTCTTAATTGTGCCACCACCTTCTCTCAAACAATGCTGATAAACGGCTGTCCACCAAAACTGATTCAAAAAGCAAAGGGGACGAAACCTAAAGACGTAAATACGGCTGACCAATGAAAAGACCAATTAAAGAAGACTACCTATTTTCCAATCAGCCAATCATTAAGCACGGACCTGCTGCTCCTGTCAGGAACATTCCTGACAGAATTTCTTGGAACCCTTGTAGGCACAGCAGGTGTGACACAGGCTCGGTTTTTGGGATGGAACCGCATAAGTCTTGCGTTTTGATTGGTCCATGTCATCACACGAGTGGAATTGCTTGCAGGCATTTTTAACATTGCGATCAGAGAAAGAAAGCGAGAGATCTGCTTTCCACAATCTTTCAATTAAAGTGTAACGTGGTATTTTAGCCCAGGCCTGTGGGCTTTTACAGCGTCGAGGTCAGACGTGTCTGACCCAGCCACATCTATTGGGCAAGCCACAACGAGTGGCTCCTTACCTTCCTTGCCACGTGTGTCACTAAAGGAAGAGTTCCGGGTACTCATTGAGCGTGCGTTTGCAGCCACGGACGTCCCCTGGCGGGTAGAACAAGAGGAAAGGGGGATCCGCTTCCAACAAAAGAAAGGGTACCCACAGCATGCCTCTCCTTGTGCCAGGATTTCCTCGAGCTAGTTCACTCGATGTGAGCCTTGAAAGGTCCCACAAGGCCACGGAGGTCGCTTTCAAGTTCTCGTGCCTTCCTGCCTACTGCCAGCACCCAAGGGGGCATTCACAGCCTGCGGGAACAACAGGGCCTGAACACCGCCCGCCACTCCAAAACAGACAAACAGGTGGAGGCAGAGCCGGCGGCAAGGGACCACCGCCGGCCAGGAGTACCAAGGTCGGGTTCCCTCGGTCGGTGGGGGGGAGTGTGTTGGCCTGACTGGTTTCTGGCAAGCTGGGTACCGTTCTGCCGTGGGGTCCTGAGAACCACGATAGTGTACCCTGGATACGCTATGCGAGATGTTAAGGCGATCAATCAGTCAGTTGGAATCTTAGAGTCGTGCACGTGAATTAAATTTATCTCACACGTGTCCACACACTATGGTGTTTTAATCTGCAAATTAGATTGTACCTGTGCTATCGTTAGGTACCCTCATAATTTATGTTTACAATGTACTTTAGGGGCAGCAAGTGTTGACCCATTTATATCCCGTGTACCAATGAGTACACACCAACATTAACACACCACCCGCAACATACAACACTGAAATACACACAGGGGCGGGGGCAACACTGCAACATACCTGAAACGTGCACATTTTGTAATGTATTTATGCAACAAAATCACTGATTAAGTTCATTTGAAGTGTTTTGTGATCACAGTCTTGAGGTTTTATCTTGAGGTAAACATTTTAAATGTCACACAATTATGCAGAGATGGGAAGTTAACATAAAAAAAATTGTATTATTTATATTAACTTTGATGAATAGAAAGCAAATACGACTGTTTCCAAAGAGATTACCAAATACTTGTCTTTTTAATTCTGTGCATCCAAATACTTTTTAAGAATTAATGCTGCTGTTTGTTATTCTGTCCTGAACCAGCAGTTTGTCATCCAAACTGTTGTGACATTAAATTATTTATTAAATAAACTGGGGCGATTGTTCATCAGATTATTCTCCATTTTATTACAACTGAGGTACCGTTCAGTTGAGTGAAAATTGTAAAGGGGTACTTGAGCTGAAACCTCCAGGTAGAAGGGATACAATTTAATAAAAAGATTGCATTCCCCTGGCTTACAGAATAAACTATTAGGAATAAGGAAAATGTTGACTAATTGTGGCAAAGTGCCCTGCCCCTGTATGTATTTTGTGTTGTATGTTGTGTGTTAATGTTGGTGTATAGTCACTGGTACACAGGATATAAACGGGTCTTTGTAACACAAGTGTTTAAAATGTATATTTGTATTTAGGCATGAGGATTACACAACACTTCACGTGCAAGTACAATGTAATAATATGTGAGCACGGGGAATTGCACTCTATTAATTCACATTCAGTTGTACTGCGACTCCAATTGAATGATTGATTACCAATTGAGTCTCAGTACAGCTGCATAAAAGCATCATGTTTTCACTCACTCGGGGTTGTGTGTTCGGTGAGTGGTGAACGGGATTGGAGACGGAGGTAATTGTAATAGTAATAATAATAATAATAATAATAATAGTTAAAATAGAAGCTCACCGTGTTTTGTCTGTATAGTCCGTTTTGTTTGTCTTTTGGTTTTGGCTACGAGTGCTGTGTCCTGTGTCTTGCTTGTCTTACAACCTTTTATTTTCTGTCAGTCTGTTCATTATTAAATGCTGAGCGAGACAATTTGCTCAGCTTCAGCAAACTCCACCTCTCTGTTGTTTATTTCCTGGTTCCTGGTTTCTGGTCTGACGTCACCCACTGTAGCCGTCTTTGTGACACATGGTGTCATCGTGGGATTACCAGATCCTTCTAGATGCAGACCAGAGAGGGAACTGCAGTGTTTTTTTGGAAAAAAAATGGAAGGTTGTAAAGACAGCTGCAGTGGGTGACATCAGACCAGAAACCAGGAATTAAACAACATGGAGTTTGGTGAAGATGAGCGAATGGTCTCGCTCAGCATTTAATAATGAACAGACAGACAGAAAATAAAAGGTTGTAAGACAAACAAGACACAGGACATCCCAATAATAACAATAATAATAATTATTATTATTATTATTATTATTATTATTATTATTATTATTATTATTATTATTACAATTACCTCCATCTCCACTAACTGAACACACAACCCGAGTGAGTGAAAACATGTTGCTTTTATGCAGCTGTACCGAGACTCGATTGCTAATCAATCATTCAATTGCAACTGCACTTGAATTAATAAAGTGCAATTCCCCGTGCTCACATATTATTTTACTTGCACGTGAAGTGCTGTGCAATCCTCGTGCCTAAATACAAATATACATTTTAAACACTCGTGTTACACAGACCCGTTTATATCCCGTGTACCAATGACTATACACCAACATTAACACACAACATACAACACAAAATACACACAGGGGCAGGGCACTTTGCCACACTAATACAATAAGACTTATATGAAGTTGTTGAAGGGCACTGGTCTCTTAAACCCAGAAGGTCACATAAACCCATACGCATGATTATATATTGATGGACATTACATAAGCAAATGAAATGTTCTCTTTTTTGGGAATGCCATGTTCCTTCTCAAAAGTGTTACCCTTTGATAAAGGAAAACTACTGCTTTAATTAACTTTCATATATCTATTTCAAGTTTCTTCATTGTAATAAGAAATACTTTAACATTTACATTTTATTTCAGAATTTGGGACGTCATTTGCAAATCAAAGCTGCCCAGAATTTGGGACATTATCAAAAGGAAAGCAGCCCAGAATTTGGAACATAAATGAAAACAGGAGCAATCAATATTTAAAACTGATTACATTAGAGATAAACCAATGTATTCTGTAACAAAACTGCAATAGTGTATATATCTGATATTAAAATACATCGCGCAAACGATTATAAATATATGCTGTTTGAAAGAAAAAAGTACACTACTGCAGAAAAAAAAAACAATTGTCACATTCATGCATAACGTGACAATTCATATAAAGTAATAACCCATACTTTGTTATATTAATACAGCAAAATACCACGTTATATTTTAATTAAAAGGTTGTGGAAAGCAGATCTCTTGCTCTCTTTCTCTCTCTGATCACAATGTTAAAAATGCCTGCAAGCTTTTCCATTCATGTGACAACATATTCATGTGAAAGACATGGACCAATCAAAATGCAAGACTGTTATGCAGTTCCATCCCAAAAACCAGGCCTGTGCCATACCTCAAAACTGTGTTTGCTTTCTCCGGTTTATTATAAAATAAAAGATTGAAAAAAACAGAAAACACTGAATGAACAGATAAAAACGGCGCATTGGCCAAAGTAAATAGACAAATAAAATGAATAAAATAGTGGACGAACAGACAAACACACAGGGACGAATACTAAGCAAAACAAGTACCGTGCTGGTCCTCCAGCACGACGTAGCAATTGATGTTCTTACTGTTTTAATTCTCCTTCTCCACACCTGTTCCTTCGCCCTGAACACACAACCCAGAGTGAGTGAAAACATACTGCTTTTATGCAGCTGTACCAAGACTCAATTGCTAATCATTCAATTGGAGTCTCGGTACAACTGCACGTGAATTAATCTAGTGCAATTTCCAATGGTCACATATTATTACGTTTTACCTGCACATGAAGTGGTGTGCAATCCTTGTGCCTAAATACAAATATATATTTTAAATCACTTGTGTTCATAACCCATAATATAGCCTGTGTACCAACTACAATACACCAACATTAATGCAATACATACAACATATAACACAAAAATATGCACAGGGGCGGGGCACTCTGCCAAAGCCTGTTATTGCTTTTCTCACAGAATATACAGGTTCAGCTTTTCAGTTGGTGCTTTATGCCTGGCTGCTTACATTTCAAGATGCTGGTTGATTCCTGCTCATAAGTTACACAAGAAAGATTGGCACTTAGTTACCTTAATAGATTTCATTAGAAAATAGAGCCTGGCAAACTGAATGTTAATTGAAAGCATGTTCCTTGTAATACCAAGTAGTGATTCTTTAAATAAACTGTGACAGTATCTTAAATGGATATCAATTAAATCACCCTATCAAAAAGTACTTTAATGAGTGTGTTCATACAGTTATGTATCTGTATTTAACAGGTACATAATCAAGGTGAATTACACTAATTCCATCTTAAATGTTAATTAGAGTTATACACAATACAATGATTGGAACATTATTTTGTAAGCAAATGGCACTAAATCTGCAGATATGCACCTCTCAACAAATTATCCAACCCATGAGAACCTCATACTGGCAGTGCGTGAAATGCCTATTCACTCATGTGCTCACCTCACAGTTCACCACATATACTTAGCAATATATTCAACATGTTTAGATGTAGTTTATTCTTTGCCAGCTTGTTTTGGTATTGACATGGTATTTAGGTTCTGTACTCTTGATATATTATAGTTTTGTGTGTGTGCTTTTCCTATTGAATGTATAATTTATTTGTGAACTGGATCCAGCAGTGAATAATTAACAACCAATGTACAAGATTGCATTGCCTGGTGAGGCATCAGTTACTCAGTGCTGTTTTGCATGCACACAACATTGGCACCATTTTCTCAATTACATGTGATTTATTTATCATTAACCACAATTGGAAGGAAGTGTAATATTAGTTATGTGTACAGTAAATGCTGCCACCTGATGGTTATAATAGCCAATTGATGTAACAGAAGTCTAAAAAAAAGCTTGATTGAATAAACATGTGATCCTAAGTTTCTTGAATATTACATACTACATTACACCTAATTATCATTTTCATAAACAATAGGTCTACAGCCACCTCCGCTTCAAAGGTAATTTCAATCAATCAATCAGTCTTTCATTAAATAGCATATTTTACATCAATAAAGGAGGCAGTTACAACTATAATATATATATTGATAGATATATAATATCTATATATATATATATCATATATACTTTGAGTAGTGAGACACTAAATCCCAGCTCAACACAAGAGAACAGACCTGAGAAACATCCCCTATGCTTATATTTCAGGATTAGCATTTTGGTAGAAAAGTTCGAACAACACATTTTCAACACTCTGATTCAGAAGACTGATGAAACTTCAAATCTACAGGAACTTTCCAGAGATTGAATTCTACACAGTAAAATGTATGAGGTGTTTTAGGAATGTAAAAGTCTTTCAAATGAAACTGTTTTGTGGTGAACAACTAATGAATATGGAATGGGAACTTATTTTTCTTCTTCACTGAGAGGAAATGTTACGTACTTGCAAACCTTTGTGAAGGTCCCACTTTTTCTGGTAAAGTTTGTTTCTGTATTTAAATGTGGTCATCTGCAACATTGCCTGCTCAGTTTCCACAGCATTGACTTTAATAATTCTTCTGCAATTCATAAGCTTTAGCATGCTGTACTGTTCAACATTTGATTTTATGTGAAGATTAATCAAGCAGATGATAGTTAAAATAAAGATATCAGTCAAAACCATCTTCCCAATTTTCCTTTGCATGACTAACCTTCTCATTAACATTTTTATTTTTCAGCCATGAAAATCTTCAGAAAAGAAGAAAGATGTGTTTAATACTTTCATATCTTAAAGCTTCGTCGTGTGTAAGTATATATAATAGCGTATTATATACTATATATAGTATTATATATATATATTATATGCTCGATAGGAATATAAGTGTTTTGATATCTATTCTAGGCGTCTCCCCGCCCTAATGACCTATGAAGTCCAGGCTAGCTCTAATGGAGTGGGCGGGCCACTGAAGCAGGGCTGCGAGAGGAAGGGAGTGTTTTGCAACTTGGGATTCAAGGCTTGGGCAGGGAGAGAGAAAAGGACGGGATGGACTCCAACCGAGAGAGCCTTCCCTATGGAGTTCAGGCTAGCCCTAATGGCCTCCTGGCCCCTGAAAAGAAAGAGTCCTCTGACTTCTCGGAGAGTTGTATAGGCTCGGCCTCACGACTGGGTCCCAGTTAATGACCGGGGTCGACCCTCAGAGGATGGAACGGCTCATACGAAGCCTTGACATAAGGAAGAAAGAACCTAAAAGAACACAAGTAATGTTAGTTATGGGACTTGAGCACTAAGATTAAGAGGGCCACATCCCACAAGGGTAAAGGAGGAAGTAAGACAGAGCCTTCTTTTGTGAGGCAAGATATATAGTGCATGAACTGTGAAAGAACAGTGTGGCCGGTGGTCCCCTCTGACCACACAAAGAACCTGCAGAGTTACTAGAACTCCAGGTCAGGGAAGTGAGACTCACTATCTACCCAAAAGATGACCACCGACCCCCTGCTGAACCTGCACCTGTGAAGACAAACAAAGACCGTTTTCCAATGCATAACATAAAAAAGCAAGAAGAGACAAACAATGACAAACCAAATAACTAAAATAGATGGTTAGTGGAACAAACTATGTGTCAGCCATCCACTCGGTGGAGAGGAACAACTGTGGCTGGGAAACTAGAAGATGAGGGGACTGTGAATTAAGAACTAAAGAAGACGGTTAGGCGCATTGCTTCCATGACAATGTTGTCGAATGGATTGAAACATCCTGACCTGAGAATTGATATCAGGGCATTGAGAATATCGGTGGTTGTAGAAAGTCTGGAAGGAGATGCAGCAGGGAGGCTCTCGGTTATTCCTCGGAGTGTCAGGCATACTGCTGGGATGGAGAGAAGGGTCAGCGAGGGAATGAACATACTGCAGAAGAGAAATTGAATTCCTGAAATGTAGGTTTTCATAGAGGTTGGAGATAAATGTAGTGTGTCCCGAGCGTGAACAATGAAAGCTACGATCCAGTTTTCATTAAAGGGTGTGGGGGATATCCTGTTCTGAGCTCAGAATGTAGAGAAGGTTGCCCTGCCTGTTGCATCAGAGGAGGTGAGCAGGTGGATGGCGAGAGGACTGCTATCTATGTTTTTGCTAATAGGAGACAGTTGGAGAGGTTTGGGTTTATGCTGGGATAGCTGCATAGATGGTTAGAAGATGTGAGCTGGGATGATGAAATTGTGGGGAACTGATATCCAAGCAGTTAAAGATGAACAGAGTCGTTGCTTAATGGTATCAAAGGCCCCCTGACATTCCCCTTTCCATTTGATTAAATTTGGTGCGCTCTTTTTAGTGAGGTTCTAGAGGGTTTACCATTGTGGCGTACTCGGGGATGAATCGACGATAATAACCGTCCAACTCCAAGAGAGACCTCACCTGGGACTTGGTTTTCGGGATTGATGCGTCCATCAAAGCCTGGACTTTGGTGGCGACGGGTTTCACCTGCCCATGTCCCATAATAAATCCCAGATATTGTGTTTCTTCTTTGGCAAATGCACATTTACCCAAGTTAGCTGTCAGCCGGGCTACCCTCAGAGACTGCAAGACGGCTGCGACCCTAGCCAAATGCTCCCGCCAGGTGGAGCTGTAAATCACCACATCATCAATATACGCTGCTGCATATTCATGGTGTGGGCATAAAACCTGGTCCATTAGTCTCTGAAAGGCAGCGGGCACACCATGTAGCCAAAACGGCATGGTTGTGAAATTAAACAAACCATCAGGGGTAGAAAATTCAGTTTTCTCACGAGATCTGCGGGTTAATGGGATCTGCCAGTATCCCTTCGTCAGGTCCAAAGTCGAAATGAACCTCGCCGTTCCTAGTCTGTCTAGAAGCTTGTCGACCCGAGGCATGGGATATGCATCGAACTTGGCAATAGCGTTCACCTTGCAGAAATCAACGCATAAGCGGTTGGTGCCGTCCGTTTTGGCGACTATCACAATCGATACTCCCGGAACCGCAGCCGATGTGTCTCCCCCGTGATATTGAGGCGTCGGAGGGTGGCCTGTTTTGATTTTGATACTTGGAAGTTGTTAATGAACTGACGAATGCGTTCCAGGATTGTCGAGTGGGAGGCTGGTTTTGGCCGTGTCCCGGGTGAATTCTAGTCGGGCTGATGGTTTATCTTAAGAGTGGGCCGCCTACTGAAGAAAACAGGGATCACAGATTGAAGATTGCTTGAGTGGGGGGGATCAACGGTGGGGTATAAGGAGAAAGTTGACTTTCTGTGACTGCAGGGCAGTGTAGCGCTGTATGTGTATCTGTGACCGCGGGGCAGTGTAGAGCTGTACGTGTATCTGTGACTGCGTTGCAGTGTAGAGCTGTATGTGTATCTGTGACCGCGGGGCAGTGCAGAGCTTGAATGTGGCTGTGACTGCAGGGCAGTGTAGAGCTGTATGTGTGTCTGTGACCGTGGGGCGGTGCAGTGCTTGTGTGTCTGTGACCGTGGAGTGGTGTAGAGCTTGTGTGTATCTAAGACCGCAGGGTGGTGCAGAGCTCTATGTGTGTCTGTGACTGTGGGGAGGTGCAGAGCTGTATGTGTGTCTGTGACCGCGGGGTGGTGCAGAGCTCTATGTGTGTCTGTGACCGTGGGGAGGTGCAGAGCTGTATGTGTGTCTGTGACCGCAGGGCAGTGCAGAGCTTGTGTGTCTGTGACAGCGGGGTGGTGCAGAGCTTGAATGTGTCTGTGACTGCGGGGCAGTGCAGTGCTGTATGTGTAAATGTGACCGCAGGGCGGTGCAGAGCTGTATGTGTATCTTTGACCGCAGGGCGGTGCAGAGCTGTATGTGTGTCTGTGACCACGGGGCGGTGCAGAGCTTGAATGTGAATGTGACCACGGGGCGGTGCAAAGCTGTATGTGTGTCTGTGACCACAGAGCGATGCAGAGTGTATGTGTGTCTGTGACCTTGGGGCGGTGCAGAGCTCTATCTGTGTCTTTGACTGCAGGGCAGTGCAGTGCTTGTGTGTCTGTGACCGTGGAGCGGTGTAGAGCTTGTGTGTGTCTGTGACCGCGGGGCAATGCAGAGTGTATGTGTGTCTGTGACCACGGGGCAGTGCAGAGCTTATGTGAGTCTGTGACTGCGGGGCGTTGCAGAGCTTGAGTGTGACTGTGACCACGGGGCGGTGCAAAGCTGTATGTGTGTCTGTGACCACGGGGCGATGCAGAGCTCTATCTGTGTCTTTGACCGCAGGGCGGTGCAGTGCTTGTGTGTCTGTGACCGTGGAGCGGTGTAGAGCTTGTGTGTGTCTGTGACCGCGGGGCGATGCAGAGTGTATGTGTGATGAGTCAAAGGGGTTTCGGTCTGCAATTCAGCCTCCCAACAGTAGAAGGCATCAAACCAACTCGAGACTTCCCTTACCAAGGTCTTGTAACCATGACAAAAGTCATCTTTTTGAGGGGCGGCACCTTGGTGAGGGGCGGAAGTACGAGTATGTAAATTCCAGTCACTGGAGTCAAGTGAAATTAAGGATACCTGTCAGTTTGGGATTGGTGATCCACTGACTACCGGGGCGGGGTTTGCATACTAAAGGAAACGTGCTACTGTGTTCGGGGTTGGTCCTAAGGAATAGAGGCGGGGGAAAAAAGGCTGGAGGGAAGTATGTGGGAGTTTGGACTGTGTTACGAATGGAGGCTTTACTAACTTGGCTCTTTTCTGTTTTTATTCCTTTTTGTTTTATTTTTGGATTTAAGCAGAACGCGAAGAGGACTAAGAGGCTTCCGTTCCTTTATTTTTGATTACTCCAGCACTCCCTCCCTCACATCCTTCTTTATTATTTTTCTTTTTTTCCGTGTAATATTAAATAAAATTTTAATTTTTACACGTAAATCACTGTCTGGAAAATCCATTTTTACTCACACGCCTCACAGTATGTGTGACTCTGACCACGGGGCAGTGCAGAGCTTGAGTGTGACTGTGACTGCGGGACGGTGCAGAGCTGGAGTGTGTCTGTGAGTCAGCTTTGCCAGGGTAAAATCGAAATTATGAAAATATCTTTAGTTCAGTATCAGTGAAAACTGGAAGTGTACAGCATGGGAAAGTCCAGCAGTGTGAAGCCAGTTTCCAAAATTGAATTTGACAGAAACAAAAACTCAGCCATTTCTTAATACTTGGAAGCAGTCTATATCAGCATTGTACTTGAAAAATGTTCCTGTTCAGAAAAATAAAATACAATGAGCTTGGAAAATAATCCTTAATGTTGCACAAATATCAAAAGAAGAAACCATATGTGTTTGCTGGACTTGATTTCTGACTACAGGCAGTTTCTGTGGACAAATGAGGGTGGCTGATGCCCGCTTGTACGTGAGAACATTAGCTGTGGGGTCCAGAAGTCTATATCTCCCATATATCTCCCATATATCTCCCATTATAAATATCATATGGGAGATATTAAAATTGGAGAAGGAATCTATGAAAAAGATCTAGGAGTTTTTGTTGACTCAGAAATGTCTTCATCTAGACAATGTGGGGAAGCTATAAAAAAGGCTAACAAGATGCTCGGATACATTGTGAAAAGTGTTGAATTTAAATCAAGGGAAGTAATGTTAAAACTGTACAATGCACTAGTAAGACCTCATCTTGAATATTGTGTTCAGTTCTGGTCACCTCGCTATAAAAAAGATATTGCTGCTCTAGAAAGAGTGCAAAGAAGAGTGACCAGAATTATTCTGGGCTTAAAAGGCATGTCATATGCAGACAGGCTAAAATAATTGAATCTGTTCAGTCTTGAACAAAGAAGACTACGCGGCGACCTAATTCAAGCATTCAAAATTCTAAAAGGTATTGACAGTGTCAACCCAAGGGACTTTTTCAGCCTGAAAAAAGAAACAAGGACCAGGGGTCACAAATGGAGTTTAGAAAAAGGGGCATTCAGAACAGAAAATAGGAGACACTTTTTTACACAGAGAATTGTGAGGGTCTGGAATCAACTCCCCAGTAATGTTGTTGAAGCTGACACCCTGGGATCCTTCAAGAAGCTGCTTGATGAGATTTTGGGATCAATAAACTACTAACAACCAAACGAGCAAGATGGGCCGAATGGCCTCCTCTCGTTTCTTATGTTCTTATGTTCTTAGTGCTGAACCCCAAGACAGCGGCCATGATTGAAGTGCCGAATACTGGCTTGAAGTAATGGAGATTGCTGCAGTGTTGGAAGCAATCAGTTTGTCAATATTGTTGATTAATTAAAGCAACTGAAACAGGGATGGGGTGAATGAGGGACTTCACTTCATGTCCTCGAAAATGTTATGAAGCTTAAGGATGGCATCTGTTTGGCTGTGCTGTGCTGGAGAGGAGGGGATGACCTGACTGGAGAGGAGGGACTGGCAAGCTAATTTGCGGTAGCAAAGTGGATGTAGTAGATATGAAGGTACAATTATCATTGAACAATGACATACACTCGCTTTTAGCCGGGATGTTGATATTGCTGTAGTGCTGGGTTTTTAAGAGTTTGGTGAATGGCCAACCCCTATAAAATAGCTGCTCTGGAGGCTGAGCCTGCTGGTGGGGCATTTTCATCTCCGTATTGCTGGGGCGGCAGGTCTGGTTGCTGGGTATGGGTCTGCATTAGAAGTAGACGGTACTGAGCTTCCATTGGAGAAATGATTTGATATTTTGAAAAGATTCGGCAGGGAGGGAGAATGGGTCACAGCATACGCAAAAAAGCAAAATGCAAGAGAAAGAGCTGAGCTCTGACTGATTAAATAGGTAGTCAGTAATGACAGACAGGTGAAATTAGTCAATGATGATAGACAGGTGAAATTAGGAAATAGTGGAGCCCTGGATCACGTCCCTTGAATTTTCACAAGTTAACAAACAGTGCCTATAGGAAGTATTCACACCCCATGGACATTTTCAGTTTGCAGTTGCATTTAAGTTAGATTTTTTTTTCTTTGATTTACACAACCTATTCAACACTTTGAAGAGGAAAGAGAATTTTTATTGTGAAACAACAGTTAATGAAAAATAAAAAGAACACAAAATCTTTTGCCATATCTTTTCAGAGTCTCCTACATGCCTTTTTGCAAAGCGGGATTTTACATGGGCTTTTTTCAAAAAAGAAACTTCTTGCCACTCTTCCATACAGGCCAGATTTATGGATTACCTCAGCGACTGTTGACACATGGACAGTTTCTCCCATCTCAGCCATGGAACACTGTAGGTCTGGAGGTGTCATTGACCTCTAGGTGGCTTCTCTGACCAATGCCCTTCTTACCAGGCTGCTCAGTTTGGGAGGATGGCCTGCTCTAAGCAGATTCTTGGTGGTGCTGTATACCTTCCACTTCTTAATGATCGACTTGACTGTGCTCCAAGGGATATTCAATGCTTTTGAAATCTTTTTATACCCCTCCCCTGATCTGCGCCTTTACACAACTTTAACCCAGAGTTGTTTTGAAAGATCCTTGGTCTTCATGGTAGAATGTTTGCTTTGAATGCACTACCCAGCTGTGGGACCTTACAGAGAAAGGTGTCCGGTGTTTAATCTGAAATTATGTAAACCACTTTTATTGCACACAGATGGACTCCATTTAACTTATTGTGTGAATTCTGAAGGCAGTTGGTTGCACCTGAGCTTATTTAGGAATGTCACAGCAAAGGGGGTGAATACTTCCTATAAGCGCTGTATATACACACACAATCATACATACATACATACATACATAAAACATAAGGTTAAGAATGAGAAGAGGTTTCTAGTAGCTGATTCAGCTCAAAACTTTAAAGAATCCTAATTGGTCAGCAGCAACAACACTCAACACCCTGTGAAAAATGTATCTCCTATCCTCTGTCCTAAATCTGTCTTCACTCAAATACTGGTAATTCTTTGGATTCATTATCTCAATTTAAGAAAACGTAGCATTCATGTGAATGTTGTTATTTATTTATTACATAATTATAACTTTCTGATTTGTGTCTTAATTAGTTTTACATTTGTTCGTCAAAATAAATGTCATTGTGTTTTGTTTCCCTGTAAGAAAGGTGGAATTTAAAGACCTGGCAAGATTAAAAGAACCCTATTTAATCAGAGTGCACAAGCAATTAAAATGTATTTTAGAGATATAAAACCTAAATCTGCTATCTTATAGAGATAACAAAAACAAACAATGAAATGTTACAATAAAGCAGTTTTAAACACACATGCGAGACACACACGATCACAAGTCCAGAGTGAGTGTTAAGTGCAAGTGTTGTCCGGGTTTGGTGCTGGCCTTAAGCGACAACTCCAGATCATGTTAGCCATCTAACAAGAACAAACAAGTACTATTGACAAGACAGAGAAACAAAACACTCACAGTAAGTTTACAGTTTTTCCTTTAGCGGTTTGCTCTTAACCATAGCAAAAGAAACAGATCACCTAGCCCCGTAACCTTTTATCTTGCCTGTTACGCCCCCTTGGTTAGAGAGTTGAACCATTTCTCCTCCAGCTGGTTGCCACATCGCTTCCCTTCTGGGGTGATGATTTGGTGTACCGTAGCTCCGCCCCCTTTCTAGATGGCCGAATTCCACCTTTCCCTGGAATTAATTGTCAGACCATCCAGTCCGGGGCACTCTGTTCCCCTTACGTAGCAACCTCACAGGTCAAGAAGGAGATTTATAACCAAGATTCATTCTTTCTCTATCACATATGTAAAAATATTTTGTAATTGCAGTATCATATTTCCACGTTGCAAAATACTTCATTTACTGCATGCAGTATGGTAAATGTACTAATGCAAATGTACTTTGGCTACTGCAGTCACTATTTTAATATTAAAGTTATGAAATACAGTGGCTCTCAAAAGTATTCACCCTCCTTGGACTTTTCCACATTTTATTGTGTTAAAACATGGAATTAAAATGGATCTAATTAGGAGTTTTTGCCTGTGTGCAATTAAGGTGTTTCAAGTGATTCAGGTTAAATATACCTGTCTCTTGGAGGTCCCACAGATGGTTAGTACATTTCCTAACAAAAACATTCAAAGCAAATTCGGAATAAGGTTTTTCAAAAGCACCAATCAGGGGTAGGATATAAGAACATTTCCAAGGCACTGAATATCCCACAGAGCACAGTAAAGTCCATTATTAAGAAATTGAGAGAATATGGCACAACTGTGAATCTGTCTAAAACAGGTCGTTCTCAAAAACTGAGTATCCGGGTGAGAAGGGCACTAGTCAGGGAGGGCACCAAGAGGCCTATGGCAACTCTAAAAGAGTTACAGTCTTCCACGGCTGAGCTGGGAGACACTGTCATACGGTAACAATAGCCCGGGTGCTTTACAAAACTGGCCTTTATGGGAGAGTGGCAAAAAGAAAGCCATTGTTGTTGCCAGAAGGCATGTGGGAGATTTTGAGACCAAGTGGAAGAAGATTCTATGGTCTGATGAGACCAAAATAAAGCTTTTTGGCCTCATCGCTAAGCTCTATGTTTGGTGCAAACCTAACACTGCACATCAGCCTGAGAACACCATCCCTACTGGAAGCATGGCGGTGGCAGCATCATGCTATGGGAATGCTTCTCTGCATCAGGGCCTGGAAAGCTTGTGAAGATAGAGGGCAAAATGGATGCAGCAAAGTACAGAGAAATCCTGGAGGAAAACCTGCTGAAGTCTGCAAGAGACATGGGACTTGGGAGAAGATTCATCTTCCAGAAAAAAGGTCAATGTCCTAGAGTGGCCCAGTCAAAGCCCAGACCTCAATCCAATTGAGAATATGTGAAAGAGTTGAAAATTGATGTTCACCAAAGGTCCCCATCCAACTTGATGGAGCTTGAGCAATTTTGCAAAATTGCAGTGTCCAGATGTGCAAAGCTGGTAGGGACTTATCCAAATAAACTCATGGCTGTAATTGCTGCCAAAGGTGCTTCTACCAAATATTGACTCAAGGGGGTGAATACTTATGCAATCCATTTTATTTTTTCACTTTGACATTATGGACTTTTTTGTGTTGATCAGTGGCAAAAACTCCTAATTAAATCCATTTTGATTCCATGTTGTAACACAATAAAATGTGGAAAAGTCCAAGGGGGGTGAATATTTTGAGAGCCACTGTATCATGTGAAATACATTAACACATTTCCTTAATTCATCCATGAATCCATAATTCACAATTCTCTTATATAAAAAAAAGTTATCAAATACTTAAGAATTTTGCACCAGGGCCGCCACTGATCCAGATTTCATAATTGCATCTGCTGTGTGAAGTTCTAATCTCTGCTTTCTGTGCATGCGCCAGAAAAGTGCACTTTTTGTATCAATTATGGCATGTCATCATTAACACAGGTTTTTTTTTTCACCAAGACACAAGTTTTTTTCAATTTTTTTAAACAGCAATAAAATCACCTTAATGTTGCTCAATCCATTGATCTTGATAGAAAAACTTCTCCTAGCTCTCTTTATATCCCATAACCATCGCAGCATGATGGAAGTCCCCATAGAGAATCAGCAGATAATCAAACAATTTGCCCTGAAGCACAGTAGTTTGATCAGTGGCAGCCCTGTTGGGCGCTGTAATGAGCACGTCATGACTGAGTGGAAATGAAAGGCATGTGGCAATTGCTTTTTCTCGCGAAAATTGAAAAGCAAGGTACATTTGTAACATGCCGAGGTATCAAGATAGCTTAGTCTAAACCAGGGCACACTGGCATGCTCGACCTCTAATGCAGATCGTGTACGCGATTTCACACTGCTTTTGATAAAGCAGGGTTGACCTGGGTGACAGACGCAAGTAAACAATGCATGTATCAATGTGCATAGCAATGTTACTTCAGCTTCTCTGGATTGAACTGTCTGCCCAAATGTTGAATACAGAAAATGTTTCTTCATCCCTGGCTTATGATTTGTCACAAAAATATAAACAGAATAAACAGAAATGTTCTTTGTGGAAGTGAAACTTTCATGCAGGCGTGGCTGTTTGTTATTTCTGGATGATCGACTGCATTGTCCTTTTATGTCAGTTGCTGTTTTTTTTTTTTTTACAAGGCTGTTAAGTTGTGACTGAGTACCTTCACTGTTAACACCACAGTGTTCAAACCCATCGAATATGTTGGGATGTATAATTGATCTGTATGAAGAAGGGACTAACATTATCATTAGAAATAATAACCAGAAATTATTTTTCATAATTACAGTAATTTCTGTAATCTGTTTTTTAAAATGATGAGATAATAATGAGTACATCCAAACACAAGGGATACAAAATTAGCATTTTAAATTGCCTATATTATTTTAATATATTTTCACATAGTGATTAACAAAAGTATATAATTAGTGCTGCTAGCATCCACAGGCCTATGTGTTTTTGTTATTGATAAGCAGAATGGCTGTTTGTGCATCATTACCTGCATGAAGCCCTGACACTTTTGACTTGCAGCTCTGAACTTGGACTTATGACACCTCCAGCACTTACATTGTGAAACAGTGGCTTTCCAGAATATGCAAACTGGGTATTTAAATCACAAAAATACAGACTATCCTAATACAAATACTGAATTCCTTACTAGCCAAACTTTAGTATTTATTGTAGTATGATGCACTGCTATTGTGAAGTATTTACTTTCAATGAGCTTATATTAGTATGCAGACTTTACTATAGAGCCTGTATTTTAATCTGGCTATTTATTAAATGTTCTTGCCAACAGATGACTTGCTGATCGAGTTATGTTAAAGTTGTGTTTATCACGTGATAACTGCAAACCCTGTGGGAGTTTCCTCCTGCCAAGATGCCAGTACTTCTTGTTCTTTGTGTACTTGATATTATAATTATAAGAGGGGGTTTCCAGAACAACCATAAAGAGCAACACAGAGAACAAACAATATATTACAACAAGATGTGGCATCCCAAGCATGAGTAAAGAAACATGAATTTGTATTTGCTGCTTAATTAGTTGGTGGTGCTGGGTCCAGAACAATTACCTGTGTATGATTCCCTACGATTTAAACATTTGAACTTCCTAATGAGTTCTAAGCCTTATGTGGTTCAATTCCTGTCTTTTGTATAGGTGCTTTTTTGAACTTCTTGGGCCTGATATTCGAAAGGTTATGGGGTATGCGCGTCGCAAATGGCCGTTGTGCTGAAATTGTACCAAGTTGCCATATTCAAAACGTCCTTTTGCGTGTCACAATCCATTCTGCGCTGTGCAGAAATAAAATGTATGCATCGCGCTATATGGTGGGAATGGCCGACAATATGCGTGATTCTAGTATATTCGAAGGTATGCGCCAAGCACAAAACCAGGTTTGTGACGTGCAGAATAAGTATTGTAAAAGGACTGTATTAACTCTGCGCACACTACCATTCCAGCACTGACTACAAACATGCAACAATGGGAAACATGGGTAGCATGCAGCGTGTCCGTCGACATTTGGATGTGAATGACACAAGGCACACCCAGCATCTGACATAGGCAAAGATATGCTGAAAGGGTGTACCGGCCTCATATGAGGAGATCAGCAATGAACAAATCGTGTCCAGGTATCGTCTCGACCGAGACATGCTGACTCATCTTTGTCACATGCTGCATGATGACTGGGACAGAACAAACATGCACAGTCATGCCTTGTCTGAGCAAGGTAGTGTCTGTCTGTATGTGTATCCTGGCTACGAGGATCTTCCAGAAGGTAGCAGGTGATACAGTGGGAATCACCTAGTCAGCCGTGTCCCGCTACCACGACAGCTTCATAACCACGTTACTGCGACATGTTGAGGAACATATTAAATTCCCCAGTACCAGAGCAAACGGAGGAGATAATGCATGGTTTTTATGAGGTCGCGCACCTGCCGCGTGTGGTCGGTGCAATTGACTGCACCCATATTGCTATCCGGGCACCTGTTCCGGTTGTCCTGTTCTATCAGGATTCCAGTTGTATTTGGAATAGTGGGAAATTTCAATCGGTATTCCATGCCATGTAAGTAGGGTATTCCGAATGAATCCGTCCTTATTCTGGATACCAGTATTCTGAAAACATGACACTAAATACCCACTTAGTATTAGAATACTATCGGAATCCTAGCCCTTCTAGACACCTTATTCAGAAAACCATTTTTTTACTATACACACGGGTCATCATTTTATAATCTATAATATATAAGATTGGATAAGATGGCTTGTGTGCCCAAACAGCCTTTGCAAAAACTGTGCACAAATATATTAGTACTTGTATAACCCCAAACTGGTTGCCGTCTATGCAATAGCTTCCTTTTTTTTTCAGTTTTTTAGTAGAGCAACAGTCAATACCAGGATATATATATATATATATATATATATATATATATATATATATATATATATATATATATATAAAAATATAAACTCAACATGTAAAGTGTTGGTCCCATGTTTCATGAGCTGAAATAAAAGATCCCAGAAATTTTCCATATGCACAAAAAGCTTATTTCTCTCAAATTTTGTGCACAAATTAGTTTACATCCTTGTTAGTGAGCATTTCTCCTTTGCCAAGATAATCCATCCACCAGACAGGTGTGGCATATCAAGAAGCTGATTTAACAGCATGATCATTACATAAGTGCAACTTGTGCTGGGGACAATAAAAGGCCGCTCTAAAATGTGCAGTTTTGTCACGCAACACAATGCCACAGATGTCTCAAGTTTTGAAGGAGTGTGTAATTGGCATGCTGACTGGAGGTATGTTCACCAGAGCTGTTGTCAGAGAATTGAATGTTCATTTCACTACCATAAGCCGCCTCCAACGTCGTTTTAGAGAATTTGGGAGTATGTCCAACCGGCCTCACTACCGCAGACCATGTGTAACCACACCAGCCCAGGACCTCCACATCCGGCTTTTTCACCTGCGGAATCATCTGAGACCAGCCACTTGGACAGCTGATGAAACTGTGGGTTTGCACAACCGAAGAATTTCTGCACAAACTGTCAGAAACTGTCTCAGGAAAGCTCATCTGCGTGCTTGTTGTCCTCACTAGGGTCTTGACTTGACTGCAGTCTGGCGTCGTAACCAACTTCAGTGGGCAAATGCTCACCTTCGATGGCCAGTGGAAAGCTGGAGAAGTGTGCTCTTCACGGATGAATCCGGTTTCAACTGTACCGGGCAGATGGCAGACAGAGTGTATGGCGTCGTGTGGGCGAGTGGTTTGCTGATGTCAACGTTGTGAACACAGTGCCCCATGGTGGCGGTGGGGTTATGGTATGGGCAGGCATAAGCTACGGACAATAAACACAATTGCATTTTATTGATGGCAATTTGAATGCACAGAGATACCGTGACGAGATCCTGAGGCCCATTTTCGTGCCATTCATCGACCGCCATCACCTTATGTTTCAGCATGATAATGCACGGCCCTATATAGCAAAAATCTGTACACAATTCCTGGAAGCTGAAAATGGCCCAGTTCTTCCATAGCCTGCATACTCACCAGACATGTCATCCATTGAGCATGTTTGGGATGCTCTGGATCGACGTATACGACAGCGTGTTCCAGCTCCCACCAATATCCAGCAACTTCAACAGTTATTGAAGAGGAGTTGGACAACATTCCACAGGCCTCAATCAACAGCCTGATCAACTGTATGCAAAGGAGATGTTTTCGCGAGGCAAATGGTGGTCACACCAGATACTGACTGGTCTTCTGATCCACGGCCCTACCTTTTTTTTTAAGGTATCTGACCAACAGATGCATATTTGTATTCCCAGTCATGTGAAATCCATAGATTAGGGCCTAATGAATTTATTTAAATTGATTGATTTCCTTATATGAACTGTAACTTGAAATTGTTGCATGCCGCGTTTATAATTTTGTTCAGTATGTATATATATATATATATATATATATATATATATATATATATATATATATATATATATATATATATATATATATATATATAATATAATTTAATCTCAATACCTAGTTAAATAAAGGAGACCTAGCCAAGCAGGTAGCCTCAGTACGCAGATTTGGGATTTTAAAATGCTTAGAAGAATGAGATCTGAGGCTATGGTTACTATGGGAAGCTATAAGGTATTCATTTAAATAAGTATATTCATATAATTTACCTTGAATAGCCTTATATACCAGAATGTACCAGTGCTTCAACCTACGTAAAGCCAAAGAAGTTCAACCTACCAAATTGTATAATATACAATGATGAGCATTAAATCTTGTATTTGTATTGTACCTCAATGCTGCATGATATAGCGAGTCCAGTTTACTTAAAGTTGATGGTGATGCAAACCTACATACTGCATTACCATAGTAAATTTGTGGCAAAAACAAACAAGCAATAAGCTTATTTTTTTTGGTTTCCATAACATATATAACATATTCATATCATAGTGACGTTTATAACGTATTCTCATGCCCAAGAGACGAGTGTTGAAACATGCACTCACCTCTTTCCAGCACACTGCCTTCCTTCTGTTCATTTAATACGGTCCTATTAGCATATGGTAATGCATACGTAATTAGAAACATGGGATGCAAATGTATTCTAGGTGGACATTCAATATGCACATAGCGCAGTCAAATTTGAATTGGGCAAAAGCCCTAATTTGTCTGAATATACCAATATCTGCGTGATAATTACGATGCGCTAGTTCCAATAACTGTACACCGCTGGCTCAAATAGTGTCAGAGTAATAGTCCACTCTGGAGTTGGGTACAATAGTACAAATGTACAATAGTACAGAACCCCAACACCCCCCCACCCGGATGGGCTGATCAGTTATGTGTTTTATCACTGTATTGATATGATGGACAGCGGTAATGTGTTTACATATATAGTTATATGTGTTCTTCACTGTTCCACAGGCATATCAGCATCCAACGTGTACCATCAAAGTATGGAAATGAAGATTGAGAGAAGGATGAAGAGGGGAGGGGGGTCCTACCTGTTATCTTTGCTGTGTGTTGCCACCCATCTGTAAATTAATTGTATAGATACGTCATACACCCATCTTGTGGCCCATTGCTTTATTTGGCTATTCCATAGGTTGCTGTGCATTACGAGTGAGGGGTGGGCAGCTGTAGTTAAGAGAGCCAAACACTGACTCTTGCTATGAAAGGCATGCTAACATTTTCCTAAAGTCAGACCGGTGATACCATCAACCAATCAAAGACGTGTATTTTCTCTGCAGCAGTCCAATCATAAGTTAGATGAGGTGGAACAAACAGTTCTGTTAACTGTAATTTCTGACCGTTTTTATGCAGCTATCCAGTCTGCTGAATGTCGGTGTTGCTAATTGTACAGAGACTGTTCATTTATTGAGAAATCATAGTAGGCTACAATTAACACTTTAGGAGCATATTTAGAATTAATTATTATTCTAACAAAAAAATGGCATAACGAAAACAATCCATTGTGGCGACACTCAAAACCTTACAAACTGGGTTTAATCGTGATGTTCAAATGGGTGAGTAGAATGAATAACATAACATATTTCTGTGTATTGTGTATATAAAAATGCTTGATTGATGTTTGCTTTGCAGATGAATGACCTTGTTACATTTACAAATCAGAGAGTGTCCTACCACAGTAGGCTTTGTCATGGCTCAAGTTATATAAAAAAAGTCATTCAGAAAAGAAAGACAGTATCCAAAGCCTTTTTTTAAATTTTACTTCAAAAACATACAACCATATCGGATCAGCTGGCCTTTAAAGATACCTATATAGTATTTCCTCAAGATACAATACTGTCCGTATTCAATAAAACAGTGGCGTTATCAGTTCATTAATTTGCAAACTTGATGCTTAGCTATGGAGCCAGTTGTGTATTTGAATGGTCCGTATGTATGTGTGCACGATATATTGTGTGGTCTTGTCTGCTGTCATATCGGTACATACTGTGGCAACACCAATGATAGCAGCTTGTCGGGGTAATGCCATTACTAATGGTGACTGTCCATCATTCTGCATTCTCACTTGGCTGTTGTATGCAGTTGCTATATTGGTAGTGAATGCGCAGTCGGTTTTGCGAGGCACAAACAGATTTGCATATTGCTCAAAAATCTGCTATATGCCAATGTCTCCCAACTGCTTTGTGTCATTTTGGAATATCTCTCATTTTGTGCCAAAGCACTATTTTTTTGGGAGGCACAAATTTAACGAGGGGATTGCGCAAAGATCGAAGATCGGGCCCCTTGTATTTTATATTGTTGTCTTTTAAGAACACACAAAATAATACATGCAACGCCTATAAATCATGTAGGTCTGCTTTGGAGGAAGATTGCAGGTGAGATATTTAAATTAGTCTGTGAGGGCTTTTAAGAAATATAATGCAGATATACAATAGGCACTGGTAAATTACACAAAACATGTTTGAGTATAACACACTCATAATTATAACCCATAAATGTGTTAAAAAAACAAACAAGTTTAAGCCCGCCCTTCTCTGCTCTGGATCGCTCTGTGTAAAAACGATTCTGGCTTAAGGTTGTGAGATCGGAGGACACTCACACGCCCTCAGAACGTTCGTGCTGTGTGGGGACTCGCTTTTAACTTCCATTTTCAAGTATAATGTCATACTATTCCGCTGTTAAAACTTTCTTCAAGGAATATAAAGGTAAAACATTATAACAATTTAAAGTTAACAAATTAGAGCTTTTTTTCCGGGCAATTACATTTGAAGAAGACGCTGGTTGATTCCTGTTCATAAGAGCGAAGAGTTCCACAAACGAAAGCAAAAATGCAATAACTGGCAACACCATACTGGTATATTTTTTATACATTTAAATTGTAATAGCCTAAAGATAATTGTAGATCAGCACATAATTACATTTATAGATTTTCCGGGTGTTTAATGTAAGCCTGGTGCTTGTAATGCCATTTTCTGTCGAGCACTATGTGGCAGGGTTTTTTTTTTTTTTGTGGGGGTATTTGTGGTAAATAGTGTGTGCAAATATGTGAATGGTGTTTGTAAATAGTTCATAAAAAACCTGATGCTCCTGAGAGAGCCTAGCTTCTGTGTGTGATTGCTTGCTGTGGGATCCCAATCAGCAGGTAGCTGTGTTCCACATAAAAAGAGCCATGATTTGGACCGTCGACACAACTGAAGCATCTAGCTGAAATCCTCCAATCACCGTGTTTCTTAACCGGGATTAGAGCATTAAAGAGAAGAAGCCAAAACTGGTGACGACCAGGTGTGTAACTGGGATCGGTGTTTAATTATTATGAAGGAACCAAAATGGTCGATGACTGTGTGTTTAATCATGATTAGCTTCGGGAGTTTAAATCCCCACAAAGCACAGTGAGGTGTATGAGCGGGATTTCCTGTGTAGGGGAGTAGACGATGTCGTCTTCATGGCACCATTTATTTGTAGTTTTTTGTACATTGTTTTATTTTTGCCTTTTTTGTGCATTTTAACATATGTCCTCCCTGTGCACTACCATCACTGATAGTGTCCCGTGAGTTTGCCTCTAAACGTTGAAATAAAACCTGTACGTCTGTGGACCATTTCAACTCTAACCTCCGTCTCGATCTCCTGTCTATTAAGCAATGAATATGCACACTACAAAATGTTTTAAAAAGATATATGTGCCTGGGCCTTTAAGATGGGAATTTTGGAATGAGACCTGTTTGTGTTTTTGTCGTAGTTATACTCAGAGTTATTGTTGTTGTCCGCACCATATGATGAAGTGAATGGTACGGCATGCTGTTTATCAAGCGAAAACGGCCAACAACCCCCTTTGTTTGTACCACTTTTTACCAGGCACTTCATGAAAGATAAATGAGGTGCTCGACAAAATAGTGCATTATGGGAAGATAACTTACTGTTTTAAATTGTTGTTGTAAACATAGCCAATGATATACCTTGCTTACCTCCCCTTAATCAATAGACTACCAGTTCCAAAAACAGATCTTCACAAACTGAGGATACATTCTTTTACCTCTTCTGGAAGAACAGTAGTCTGTTTCATTGCTCCATCGTCCTCTGCTACTTCCAGAAGAGCTGCTCTACTGGCTTGCAGTCTTGAAGAGAGTTTAAGTACAGTAGGGTAGTAATGTCCTACCTCATAAAGGATACTCAACTTTTGCTAAAGATTAACTTTTTAGGTCAAATTAAAAATCAGTAATGGTTGAATTACATTTCTGTCTGTAATTTATATATTTTTATTATAAATATCTTTGAAATAGAAACAAATTACTATATAGTACGGCAAGTCCCTGTGTATTGGTTATATGGATACTTATAGCACCTAAACAGACCCTTCATTTCTAATATTCCTTCATACACAGACGTTCAACATTCTACAACCCCATAATAATACCATCAGTACTGTAACTGTTGCAGGCTTCCAAATGACAATTCGACAAATAACATTCAAACAACCTCTACAATTTCTAGCAGAATTAAATGCCTATTAAAGAAGTAATGGAAACATGTTACTTGATGTCTGGAAAACATAGACATTGAATCACAAAATGTTTGGAACAGTCCCAAAAGCTCTGGAAAGTATGACTTCTTTCTCTTGCACTGCCAATTGTGATGTAATTTAATTTGTCACTTCAACTGATTCACTTAACAGCCAGGCATGTCTTTATATAAAAAGTCTAAGAAATGCCATTAGGATACCATTACAATAGTACTATGCTAAAGAAACCAGTATAACTGTTAGCTGTAACAGTAGCATTACCATAACAGCAACATAAAAGATTTGAATCAAAACATTCAAAGTTATCCTGGTATTGATACAGGGTACCATGGTACAGCAATTAGTGTGTAATAGTTGGGATAACATTATTTACATTATTGAGTATTTTGTATTTGTATAGAATAATAACACTGCTGCAAATGCCCAGGTAACATGGACCACTGCAGTCACTTATCTATCCCTGGAAGCAGCAATGATCTAATTGAACCTAAACTTAAATCCATAATTGAATTGTACATCACATTTATTCCTTATAATTTAAAATGTTGAAAATGTGGTTGGCTATTTGGCAGCATTTGACACCTGAATGAGTTGTGACATCGAATAGCCATCTAACATCTATTTTCATAAACACAAAAAGGTTTCTTTTATTGTGAAAAATGACTTTATTTTGTTATTTTCTCAGAGTGTAGGGGGACTCTCAATAATTTCTAAAGACTTGTTGGAGAATCTCCATTTTATTTAGATACAATTCATTTTTACATTGTCCAACATTTACCATTTAATCTTAACACTGTAATGCCATCAGATTCATACTTAATCAAAGCTAATGTCTTGAACATATACATTACTAAACTTTTTGTGATAATAGTCCAGAAATCACGACATCTGAACCAGATACTGTAATTGGAAACTGGAAAACACAGTGTAGTTCCCAATGCTTGAATTTTTCTTTTTTCAAAGAGGTTACCATGAAGCCCATAATGAATTGAAATGTGAGAAGACCCAGTACAGTCACTACTGTAAACATGATAATACATTTATAGTTGTACTAACCATTAAATAAGTAAAAAGGTAGAAGTTATTTATATGCAGTACCAAATAACTACAAACACAAAACGTTAGTTTACCTACCGTAAACCTGATTCCCTGAAAGAGAAGATGGCCACCAAAACATCATTATGGGAAATATGCTATTGGTAGGTGTCACTGAGCTCTCTCTATCAAAGGCCCTCTCCCATAGGTGACCCCCTCGGTCCCGCCTACCGAGGATACTTAACCGTCACTCAAGGGAGACTCTCTCTCTTTTTGCGATGAAACCGTGATGTCGACCGATGCAACCTCGCGGTTGGTGGCCATCTTCTTTTTCAGGAAACCAGGTTTACGGTAGGTAAACTAACATTCCCTTTCAATTCGAAGATGGCCACCAAAACATCGTTATGGGAAATGTGTACCAGAGCCGTCGCGAGGGAGAAAAGAACCGCAGAATACGAGGGATGCTTAGTCCTGCCTGACCAAGGTTAGTGGTGCGAGATTGCAAACTCAAGGACCCTACTGCCCACAGAGGGCAATGAGGGATCTACCACATTCAGGCAATACCTGGAAAAAGTATGCAGGGTAGCCCAGCTAACCACATCACAAATCTTAGCCATGGAGACACCTCGAAAGAGGGCCCATGATGTAAGTACACCTCTTGTGGAATGTGCGGCTACCCGCCGAGGCTGTGTCTGCAATCCAATGCAACAGTCGCTGCTTCGAAAGGGGCTGTCCCAGGGTCAGTGTTCCATGGCAGACAAAGAGCTGGTCAGACTGACGCAGCCCTCTCGTCCTATCCACATAACATCTCAATGCCTGAACAGGGCAGAGAAGGTTCAACTTCCTATCCTCCACCGAAGTAAACGGTGGAGGATGAAAGGACTCTGGTTCCACAGACTGATTCATGTGGAAGGCTGTAACCACCTTGGGGAGAAAAGCAGGGTTTGCACGCAGTGACACTCTGCTACCATCATCCCAAATACACATGCAGGAGCTATGTACAGACAGTGCCTGCAGCTCACTAACCCGCTTTGCAGAGGTGATAGCCAAGAGGAAGGCTGTCTTCATGGACAGGTGCTTCAACTCAATGGAGTATATAGATTCAAACGGGGCCTGCGTGAGAGCCTCCAGTACAATCTCAATGCTCCATTCGGGGAGAGTAGCCCTCCTAGGACGGTGCAATTGCCGAGCACCTCGGAGAAACCAGGTAGCCAGAAAATGCGCACCCAGGGACACTGAGTCAACGGGGGCATGGCAAGCAGAAATAGCCACTAGGTATGCCTTCAGTGTGGAAGGTGATCTACCAGCCTCAAGCATATCTTGCAGAAACTGCAAGATGACAGGCATGGGACAGGAGATTGGATCATGACCGTTAGTATGGCACCAATCTTGAAAATATTACCGTTTATACGTGTACAGCGACCTAGTGGAATGCGCCCTAGCATTCTGCAGAGTACCCATGACCGTGTCTGACAGCCCTAAGGCTGACCAGCTGTCCCTTTCAGGGGTCAGTCCCACAGCTGGAGCCTGCCCAGCTCAGGTGCCAAAGTGTGCCTCTCGCCTTGCTGAGGAGATCCCGGCAAAGTGGGATCTCCCTGGGCGGGCGTTTCAATAGCTGGCACAGGGTTGAAAACCAGATTCTAATGGGGGCCACTAGGAGAACTGATGCCTTCTCTAACCGGGCCTTTTCGAGAAAGGCCAGGAGTCATGGCAGAGGCAGGAATGCTTAAAGGAGTGCTCTGGGCCATACTTGGGCTAAGATGTCAACGCCGAGTGGCCCGCCGCAGCAATGGAGGGAGTACCACAGGGGGCAATGATTTGTCTCCGCCGAGGCGAAGAGGTCAACCTGCACCTTTCAAAACCGTCCTAAAACACACTCCACCACCTGATGCGGGCCCTCCCTCGAGAGGAAATCCGCTGCCAGATTCTTCACGCTGGGAACATGCGTCGCCCGAGGGACAGCAGATTCCGTTTTGCCCAAATCAAAAGCCTGAAGGCTAGGCGACCGGGGACCGAAGGCTACCCTGGTGGTTGACATATGGGATACATTGGGATGTAAGCGGAACGCATTGAGGCATGCCTGTAGCCGGCGCATGTGCAATAAACCCAGCTCGATGGCTGATACCATCAGACCCAGTAGTTACTGGCACAAAACAAGGGGGAACCCTCGATCCCTGTCGAAACAGGGAGAGGTGGTGCTGGAGAGCTGCTATCCTGTCGTCCGACAGTTATGCACCAATCATAGTGGAGTCCAGCCAGATCCCCACATACGTTATGCACTACACCGGCGTCATCCGATTCTTGGCATTGTTGATGGTGAGGCCCAGCCTCGCTAGATGCTCCGTCACCAGCACAGTGTGGGCCACCGCTCCCTCTTGTGACTGGGAACAGATAGGCCAGTCATTGCGGTAGTTCATCACTCTGACCCCTTGCAACCGCAAGAGGGCTAGGATAGCGCCTACGCACTTTGAAAACATATGGGGAGCTAGGGAGAGGCTGAACGGCAGCAAAGAAAACTCGTACATGCTGTCTTGAAAGGCGAAGCAGAGATATTTCCTGTGCTGTGGACGAATGGGAATGTGAAAACATGCGTCCTGCAAGTCCACCATCGTAAACCAGTCGCTGGGCCTGACAGACTGGAGTATGTGATGATGAGTCATCATTCGGAACCCTTTCTGTTTCAGAAACCGGTTGAGGAACCGCAAGCCACCGTCCCTCTTCGGCACCAGAAAATATCTCGAGTAGAATCGCTCTCCGAGAAAGGTGGGATCTACGAGATGAATGGCATGCTTGTCCAGCAAGGTTGCCACTTTAGTCTGGAGCCCCGAGTCCTGAAGCAGTCGTGAGGAGGAGGTCCCAAGTGAAACTGAAACACATAACCGTATTGTACGGTTGCGAGCACCCACACATCGAAGGTGCAAGTGCGACAGTAGTGCAGCTGTTGTGCCGTGAATTGGGTTTGAGGTCGCCAGCATTCAGGGGCCCTGCTGGGACTGAGGCAGGGCTAGCAATGGCAGTTGCCTAGGGAGGATGCTCTGGAACGGCCTTCTAGGGTGTTGCTGCGTGGGCTGGCTATGGCCAATCCCACCACTTTGTGGGAGGGTCCTGCCTCTTGCCTGAGATGAGGCCTGTAGGCGATGCCTAAGGTCACCTGGCGGGGCTGTGGGAACTGGCAATGTCCTGGTGACTGTTCATGTTGGGGTAGAGTGCCAGAGGCTCGACCTGCCCCGTGCCGGAGCGGGTGGATAGAGCAACGCGGCTACCTGTCTCGACGCATTGTGTTCCTGAAGAGACCGCTGCAGGATCTCCTCCGCTACTGGGCCAAAGGTATGGCCTGGTAATATGGGTGCGTCCAATAGCTCGGCCTTATCAGTGTTAGGCACCTGGGCCTGCGACAGCCACAGCTGTCTGCACGCGACCACTAGATCCACTAGACTCCGGCCTAGGGTCTGCTCCTGCAGGCCGGAGAGCTGGAGCAACTTATGCGACAATAATCGCAACTCCGTGGCCACTGGCTCTGGGAGCGGGGCATCACGTAAAATACCATCCAATACGCAACCAGCATACTGGATGTGTTCGCCAAGCGGGTACTCTGGGCCCCCGCCACGTAAGCCCTCCGGTCGTGTTTCTCCGTAACCCTGCACTGCAGGTTCAGGCACACAGGGTCCCTGGGCATACCTCCTACCGGTGGAGCCTTAACCAAGGCTGCGATGGTGGAGTCCACAGGGGGTAACCCAGCCAGGTCCAGCTTCTCCACCCCCTCCAGTGAGGCCAGTGGAGAAGCGTGTCTCAACTGCGCCGGTGCTGTGGCTGGCTGGTTCCAAGAGGAGCGCACCTCCTACATAAAATCGTTGAAAACTGGGAAGGGTTGAGCTCGGGGAGCCACGTCAAGCAGTCGAAAGACGGAACGGCATGGCTCTCTCTGCGGGCACCGACCCTGACAGCAGCAGTGTGCTACTGATCGAGGCAACCTCGGAACTAGGGTCCGTTTCAGCAAGGAATTCAGGCTCTGCCTTGACCTCCATATCCAGAGGTGGCGATGGAGAGCGCGTTCTCGTACGAGCAAAGAGCCCTGCTCTCCCACGAAGGAGTCGGGGCGGTACAGTGACTTTGTCCAGGCACGGGGGGTGAGGGGGAAGCCACATTGGGGCCCATGGCCGGAGCCGGTGGTGCCTGCCTCTCCAAAAGCTCCATGATCCGACCGATCTGAGCTTTCATGTCCACAATATCCTGCGCCTGCTGGGACTTCTTCACCCATCTAGCCGTAGGCAACGGGGAGTGGCTGCGGGTAGACACCTGTGCACAGGGGATATCCCCGAAAGGGCTCTGTGACAGCGTCGGGAGGCGTGACTGGGAGGGGCCCGCTGCGGGGGACAAGGAACGCCCGAGTGCAATTCTCTCCAGGCGATTAGCGAGCATGCAGGGCTGAAAAACTGCGGAGGGCTAAGGAGGCATGCTTGGGGCCTAAGCACTGTGCACACATGTTGTGCCTGTTCTCCTGTGGGATATTAGTCCCACAGGTCTCACAGGCATGGAAGCCAGCCCTGCCCGTCATAGCACGGAATGGTATAATGTGCACCGTTTGCACCAAGCACTACGTGCACCGCATGCACCGTGCAGCACCAGTATAATGTGCACTGCATGCACCGAGCTCCGCAGACACTGTGTGTCGTGCAGCACCGGGTATAATGTGCACCGTTTGCACTGAGGTCCGCATGCACTGAGCACCATGCAGCGCCAGGCACCACACGCACCGAGTAACGTGCAGCACTGGCGCGCTTGTCTGTATGGGTACAGCGAGTCAATAAGCACCATGCGCACTGTGGTACTGAAGTAGCACGGGCAGTCTTATGAACCGCGGTATTAAAAAACACCGGGGCGGCTATGCATGGTGTCTACCCTGACCGCGTGGTCACATACCTGAGCAGCGCGTAGCATACAACAGAGGGACAGGGTCAAAGCCGCGGCGAGCAATTAACTTTCACAACACAGTAATGCAAAACAGTTTTAAAATACAAAAACTGTTAAAATACTCCAGGACAGATGGGGGAGAGCACACTGTTTGTTGATTGTGAGACCTACACACGAGGTGAAGGCCAACGCAGTCCGCATACGTCTCAACTCAACTATGAGGAAGCCTCAATGAGGAGTATATGGCTGGTCCATCTGTAAGCAGCCGCACTATGGCTAATACTCTGCGCAAGCACGGGGACACGCAGCTACAATCAAAACAAGGCCCGACCTGCGGCCCGCAGGTGGCTGGTGAACTAACTCAACAGTGGGGCAAGGCAAGCCCAGCCCAATGGAATAACAGCGCTCTCCCAAGTAAGAAAGGGTGAAGAACACACACAATTCTTAACAATAATACTTACCGTACTAAGACAGACACACAAAGAGATGCAGCCTGACATGCGGTTCGAGCAGGTGCTGATAGCTAGAAACAGAATAAAATGGCTACGAATTAAAACTACTGATTTCAGGAAAAGCAGCGAAGGCCAGCTTTCAGCACAAAGTGCAGGGGAACTAGCAGTAGCTTACGTAGCGCTTTTTAGAAGACAAAAGGGGGACTCACTGAGGGGAGAGGGCCTATCCGCAGCTTTGATAGAAAGAGCACAGTGACACCTACCAATAGGCAGGCGTATATCCCATAACAATGTTTTGGTGGCATTCTTCGAATTGAAAGGGAACAATCAGTTTAACACATTTAATAGTCCCACTAAACAAACAAAAAGCAGTCATATATCTTACAGGACTTTTGAGCAGTAAACTTACATTTTAGAATCTATGATATTTGATTTATGATTTGATTAAAGCCTAACCTGTCAACCCCTCCATCTGTGTACTGAAATGTGTCTATTTATTTTTTGTTTGGTATTATAGCATATGTTTAGACAAATATTATAAGATATAGATACAATCAGACAGACTTATATTGTACTTTTAAAATGTGCATTTACTGCATGGCTGCCTGTCTTTTTAAGCATGTCATATGTCAAGATGCAGAAAAGCACAAACCAGATTTATAATGACAGGGAAGGGGAAACAATTAGAAATACTTTCTTAATACCCATGACCAGGCATGTACATTCAAATTTTGCTAAATACAGTTTGAACTTCTCTCAGCTGAAATACCATTAAACACAAAAAACGTTTTTTGTGTTTAATATTCTCACAGATTACCTGAGAGGTGACGTCAGAATCACGAAATGATGGAACACATCAAGACTTGGATTTGGTTGCACTCAGCATTTATTAAATTATTAAATTGAATAATTATTATATTTCATTTATTAAATGAAACAGACATAGAGCCAAAAACAAAACACGGACCAAACAGTAACAAGTATGATGAAATCTATACAGCAATTGTTTAGTTTCGTTTCAGCCTTGCATCTTACGTCCCGCCTATAACACTGTCCTCTGTGCAGCTAGACTGCAACTCTTTTACAATTATTAACCCCTCAGTCACCTTTTGCATGGGTTGCGTTACTGACAGCTAACTAAACACTAAGTAGCTGATCAGTCACGCATTCCCACGAGGTAATTTATAAAACAAAACCACACACTAACATGGCGGGCGGCACCTCGCTTATCCTGCATTTTAAATTATACATAATAATACACAAAATCATATGGGCTTTCCACCGGTGATCTATACAATAAATCATAATAATAATAATAATAATAATAATAATAATAATAATAATAATAATAATAATACACCGAGGGCTATTGCTATTTATTTTTTTTAAGAAAAATTCTCTACTATTGTAACAAACATTCCCAAGTAAGACCACATTTTACATACATTACACACATATGCATAGATTTCTATACATACAAGAAGCTATTAGTAGGATATTAAATTTTTAACAATTTTTAAAAACATGAATACTTTAGTTAAGTTTATATTAGACTCGCTATCTGATTGATTACACTGTGTAACAATTTTTTTTTTTTTTTTTTTTGGTTCCTAGGTGTTATTTCCTAATTGCTTATGCCTCAAAAGTATAGAAAATGGCTAGTATTCCCCCACAAACTTTGCTATATTTTGACATTTACCTATTTTCAAGAACATTTCAGATATATTCAGTGCTGAGTAAACTTGGAGTAACTTCTAGAACTTTCTAGAACTTTCCAGTAATATAAATAGTAGTATAAATACAGGGGCCTTAAGCCCACCAGTTCAGTTTAGTTCCAGCTGCCTGAGTGGATACATATCTGCATTTTTCTGAGATGGCATCAAGAGGCTGCAATGGTGGCATTACTGATGGGTCTCCAAGGCGGTTTTACCAAGTTTCCCTGCTATCTTTGCCTTTGGGACAGCAGGGACACGAAGGCGCACTACCACAGGCGGGATTGGCCACAGTGGACCGAGTTCTCTGTGGGGAGGAACAACGTCAAGTGGGAGCCACTGGTGGACTCCCAGAAGGTGCTGATGCCACCACTGCACATCAAATTGGGCCTTATGAAACAATTTGTCAGAGCTCTAGATAAGGAGTTGGCAGCCTTCAAGTACCTTCAAGACTTCTTCCCTAAGCTTTCTGAGGCAAAGGTCAAAGCCGGTGTCTTCATCGGACCACAGATAAAGAAGATCCTGGAGTGCAATGAATTCCCCAAGAAGCTCACTAGTAAGGAGAAAGCAGCTTGGAACAGCTTTGTCGCAGTGGTTCGGGGCTTCTTGGGCAATCACAAGGCCGAAAACTATGTGGAGCTGGTTGAGACTCTGGTGAAGAAATACGGCACAATGGGCCGTAGGATGTCCCTCAAAGTCCATATCCTTGATGCTCATCTTGATAAATTCAAGGAGAACATGGGAGCGTACTCGGAGGAGCAAGGCGAGCGCTTCCACCTGGATATACTGGACTTTGAATGTCGCTACTAAGGACAGTATAACGAGAACATGATGGGAGACTACATTTGGGGGCTGATTCGTGAAAGTGATTTACAGTATAATCGTAAATCTCGAAAAACTACTCACTTCTAAATCTTTTGTGGTCATTTTTGTATTACTTTAGTATAAATACATGTTAATTTGGATTCATATGTTGTTTTTTCTGACTTTATGTGAACGAAAAGACACAAATTCGCCTGTTTTCTCATTGGAAATAGGTAAATTTCAAAATATCACTGTCCTGGTCACAAAAGCAAAGTTTGTGGGGAATAATAGCCATTTTCTATACTTTTGAGCAATTAGGAAATAACACTTACTACCCAGGAACAAAAATTGTGTTACATAGTGTTATTAACACTGTTGGTGGTGGAGCCCTGCTGCGCATGCATAACTTTTTAGCTAGCAAAAATAAACTGCATGCATGTAGAAAAATTAAAACAACTCACTAAATACTTTATAAATATTTCCGCTTCTAAAGAAAGGCACTCTGAGTCAGTGAGTACTATACGCCTGCTGGGTATGGTGTTTATTTTAGCGCAAAAGAAAAACTTGACTAATTTGTCAAAACTAATTTTTATCGAGTTTCTGTAACTTAAAAACTACAGCACGGATTTTCATGAAACTTCTGTCACACGGACACGCAATGCTGTCCCAATCTGTTTTGAAACGGCAGAGAAAACATACCCCTCAAAATCGAGTTTAAAAAAGGCTCTGCCAGCCGCTCTTACCTACAATAGAGTTTAAAGCAGTTATAACTGACAATGTTAAACGATATATTTAAGCGATAGTCCACCGATGCGGGCTCTACAGTGTGGTAGATGACCTTGACTGGAGTTATTCGTCCAGATCCGAAGGCGAGGGCGCTAACGATAGTCAAGCTCACCTAACACACGGTAGAGCCCGCATCAAGAGGGCTCTATCGCTTTTTGAAAACTATTTATTTCTTTATTTTCTCTTTAAAAAAAAAAAAAAAAAAAAAAAAAACTTTAAAAACTATATTTTCGCCAGGCAACATTCCGCTGAGGAAAATAGTTGTTAATAATAATAATAATAATAATAATAATAATAATAATAATAATAATAATAATAATATTATTGTTAAGGTATGTATTTATTGGGGTCTTACTCTTTCTTAGTATAATTTATCTGGACATGTACAATCGTTGAATAGTCCATGTTGCACTGAGTCTGACTCGAAACTACTTGTTGGAGACGCGGCGTCATTCAAGCTGGCAGGGAGTGGAATGGCTGGGACGCAAAGAACTGAACGTTTGATGGGCTAGTTTTGAGGGAGGGTGTTGTTTGGATCTATCAGATGACAGAATTGTGGACCAATCGTGTCTTTCCTGCTGATTTGCTGTCCGGTAGCTGCGAATTGAGCCTTCATTACGGTGACTTTTCACAGACTTGACTTCCTTTGTTTCTAGTCCAGCGTCAGAAAGTATGTTTAAGTAGCTTTTTGTGTTATCAGAGTAGTTGTAGATTAGAATGTTAAGGGAAAAAGCTGGTATTTATGTGCAGATTGATTTTAAAATGTAATTCACAGTTAAGCACTTCAATGTTCCAACGGGCATCTATGCAAAATAGAAGCCCGCTAGAACTAGAAACACACACACACACACACACACACACACACACACACACACACACATATATATATATATATATATATATATATATATATATATATATATATATATATGTGTGTGTGTGTGTGTACACTGCTTAATGTTAAAGCTTCTCCACTGGTAGGAGATTGCAAGCCAGCTAGTAATGATAAAGTATTCAGTATTGGGTTGCTTTAACCCTGACTTAATTGCATTCCTATAATGCACTACGCATATCTGTTTTGAGCATAAACATGGCTAATTTAATAATCAACAGCTCTATTTATGCTATTACCAACACACAGTTATTTCATGCAATCAAAGTAGTAGCCAGTGAATATACTGTAACTACTAAAGACTGGTTTGTAGATCTATGTCTCTTCTTCTTCTTCTTCAAAAAAAAACCTAACAAAAAAAATGATGTCACACATAATCTATCTATTACATCTGTTAATGTGTTTGCATCCTTTTTGAAGAGCTTAACAATATGCAAATTTACACTCATTTGCAATCCATGAACACCTATTTCATTGTGCTTTGGGTGGAATTGTACAGTTAATGGCTGACACTGAGATATATATATATATATATATCGTAATTCTATATATATATCTATATCTATATATATATTATATATATATATATATATATGTGACACCTGAGTTTTGTTAAGTGTTATCATTAGCATCATGTGGTTTGTTGTAATCTGTAACACATTTTGGACGTCACTCCCTCTAGTAATGTCCTCAGGTTTTAGTGTTGTAAAAATTTACATTTTTGGTTGATTGCTGAGTCTGAAATCTGTAGATGGTTGGCGATGACGAAACGAGACATTTACCATTTCTGCACTTAATAAGTTAAGATAAAGTCGTAAATTTACAATAAAGCTAAATGTAGATGTCTTTATCAAAATTGTAATTAAAACAAAGGTCGAAGTTAATAACATAATTTTTCATTTTGCTATGTTTTTATTTAGAGTATTTTATTTTTAAAATACTGATAACCCTATGCATAGGATGACATCTATACACAAGAGGTATAGGAATGTTTGGAAATGCTGCACTGTGATTGGACGATTTCTCATATTGCATTAATATGGCAGATTAAAAATAAAATATATACATATGTCTTAGTCCTGAGGACTCAATTGATTCTCAAAGCTATTTAATGTACTCAAACATTTTGTTTAAAATAAAATAAAAAACAACCAAACAGGTATGATAACTTTACTGGTTTTTCCTTGTAGAAAGGAATGCACACATTACTATTTGGAGCTTTGAGAAGCTAGGGGTGGATTAAATCTAAATTCTTACAGCTTTAGCTAAGGTGGGAGAAATGTTAATATTAAAACAAACATTCTCATGAAGTGTGTGTGTGTGGGGGGGTAAAAGTAAGTTTAAATTATATCTCTCCTCCAATTTTGTGACGCCTTTAAATGTCATTAATTGTCTTGATTTGATACTGCATAATTTTTGCAACTTTTCAAAAGGCACATCAGTCTTAATTTTAAATGTAATCTACCGCCTAGCATTAGAGTATTTTGTTTTGTTAGTGTGTATGTGTTTATTCACTTGGCTCATATAGTTACATAGCCTGAAAGGTGAAGTTGTTTCAGTAATTTCAAATGCTTTCTGTCTTGAATATGATGTATACAATCCTGAGCTTACATGAGCTCAATCAGGTCCAAACCCAGACACAAATACATTAGCCTCCGTGTTCAGTGTCTATCGAATTTCTGACAGATGTTTTCTTTAATACATTTTGTCATTTTAACAAAATGTATTATTTTATTATTTCTATTTTTTTTATAGATATACTCAGTTACACATGTCCAAAGGAGACACCAAACAACTCTGTATAATAAAAGAAACAAAAACATTAAAATATTGCCTGAAAACAAAACTAAAGTCAACATCTCTCATCTGTAGTGTGTGTTCATCTTCAGCTTTGCAAACTGATGAGAACAAATAAAAACATAAAATATATGGCACTAAAGTATAGGACCTTTGTATACAGGACAACTTACATAACAGAACTGCTGTACTAGCTGTGTGAAATCATATCAACTGAGTCCAGCTGGGCCATATTCATAAAAGTATAGTGTTCCAGTAAATGCATTGAAGCATTTATTAATAAGGCCCAAAAACAATAAAAAATAAACAAAGCAAAAACAGTTACCGTAATTTAAAAAGTCTGTACTAATATTTGTGAATACTGGAAAATTACTTTCTGGTATAAGGAAGGACTAAATTCTACAATCATATTCTACCAGAAATAAACAGGAATATAAAGTTAACACATCTCATGACAGGTTTTTCTGTACAAGTACACATCAAATAGTTTTGCAGATTGCAGAGCTTCTAAATCTTCTGAAATAATAAATACAGGAAGTTTAGGATTTGCTTTGAGGGCTGTTATCAACTCTAAAAAAGAGAAAAGAAAAGATATAATTAGTAAGGGCACCATGTTGCATATTATATATGTTGCATATATTGAAATATGCTGTATTATCTACTAGTAAGTAATAATGTAGCTTATGAAGCAAAGCACAACAAATCCTCAAGCAGAAACACCATCAAAATGGTTCCCTTTCAATTTGAAAATAACCATCATGTATGGGATATCGCCCCCAGGCGGCAGGATTTAACTGAGCTTATGTGAAAGCTGCCGATAGGCTGGTGCATGCACTGATGTCTAAGCCTGCCCCCCCTTGTTGGGTTAGAATACCCAGTGCACACAGCATCACGTTCTCCTTTGCTTTCAGTCAGGTAGCTATAAGCACGTAAGTATTTTTCTGTCTGAGAATCACTTACATTCTTGTATTAACACTGTTGTACTCGTTTTAGCTTTAAGCTTGGGAAGCTGGCTACTGCCCCTTGCCTGAGTTGATTCAGTGTTAGCTTGCTGACTGATTAAAACAATTTTGTTTTACACTTTTCACTCTTGCTCTTACTAAGTGTTTCTATCCGTGTTGGCCTTCGGCCGCCCATCTTTTTTACATGTTAATATTATTATTAATATTGTTTATTTTTTTGGTTGTCTTGTTTTTTTGATCTGTTCTCTCCTTTATAGTAGAATAGATCTTAGCAGAGGTACGCTGCGCGTTCTGCCTACTAGGCCACGCATTGCAGCCTCAGTCTTGAGTTTCAAGCAGCCCAGAGTTGGAGCTTGCTTGTCAGCTAGCACAGTAATATCACCAGCGGCTTATACTAACTCGCCGCGTGGTCGCTCCTAGCTTAGCTACGCGTTGTGCATTGGCTATAGTACCCCTGCATTAAAAAAAAAAAATAAGACAACTACCACAAACATATTTTTTGTTGTGTATACATTACTGTATTGTATTAAAAACCATACAGACCTAGCACCTTAGGCCTTTGGCCTGTGTTTTAGAGCATTGTAGGTAAGTATAGTACCAGTACCCTTCAGACTTGCCCGTTGTTGGGAGTGTTTACATTCTTGAGCACATCACCAGCACCCAGCAATCTGCTTGCGGGTCAGCTGACGCTCAGGCATCACTCGTGCAAAGCGTTCCAATGCTCTTGGTGAACAGCGCTTCGACATTCTACGCTCTGCATGCTAGTGCTTGGCGCTTCGGCTCTCGGTGCTTGGTGCTTCGGGCCTGGGTGCTTGCGCTCCAGCGCTCATGTACTCGACGCTCGGTGGACGCACTCAGTGCACGCACCGACACTATCGGGGTTGACAAATGATCCTGCGTGTCCTAACAGGCAATGCAGGACTAAGGAGGTGCACCTCAAGAAGGGATATTTGGCGGCAACGGAGGCAGTCAGGTTATCTAATGTTGCTAGCCTGTTAACAGTGTATCAGGCGGCAATTATTAAGGACCTCCCAGACCGACCCTCAGTGTTCCTTCGAACTGAGTTTGGGTTAGTTGCCCAATTATTGATCAAACTGGCCCAGTTGAATGCTAGGGCACAGGGACGGAGCATAGCTTTGTTGGTGATGACTAGAAGGCAAGCGAGAGCTCAAGAGCCTGACAAGGTTCCCCTATTACACCGGGGCACACATTTGGCCCAGCAGTGGAGGACATGCTCCAACGATCTGCTAAAGTCTGGGAGGCTTCTAAGCAGATGGCACAAATGTGGCCGCATTGGGGTTTCCAGCCAAAACGCCCACAACAACAGCAGCAGTGGCGTAGGACACCACCACACCAGCCAGCTCACCCAAAATGTAGAAAGCCCTCACCTGACAATAGGTTATTTCGACCATTCAGAATACGAGAGCGCCCTCTACTAGGTCCCAGTGGCAATTGTTTCAAGATTGGTGTCTAGCAGGGGGCTATGACCCAATATCGTGTCTAATGGCAGTAATACTACAGTTCCTTCAGAAGCTTTTAGATGAAGGGAAATCTCCCTCTACACTGAAGGTATATTTAGCCGCCATATCAGCTTGCCATGTACGTATTGACGGGTTGTCACCAGGATGCCATTTTTTGGCATCTCAGTTCCTGAGGGGCGCAAGCACTTGAGACCTCCAAAACGGACCAGCTTACTGTCGTGGAGCCTTGATGTGGTGCTAGAAGCCCTTACCAAGAGTCCATTTGAGCCTCTCAACAATGTGGAGTTGAAGCTCCTGTCCGTAAAAAATGTGTTTTTACTAGCTGTTGTTTCAGCTAAATGTGTCAGTGAGTTACACGCACTACCAGTGCATCCCTCTTGTACTTCTAGGGTCTAGGGTCTCCATACGTCTTAATCCGGCTTTCTTGCCGAAGGTTATATCTCAGGCCCACGTGAACCAGTCGGTGGAGTTGATGGCGTTCCATCCTCCCCCTTTCTCTTCCCTAGAGGAAGAACGGTTACACACGCTCTGCCCAGTGTGGGCATTACGATGTTATATTGACCGTACACGAGGTGTGAGGCAGACACAGCAGTTGTTTGCGTGTCATGGTTCCAAGACCTTGGGGCAGGCGTTATCAAAACAACGTCTTTCCCCTTGGATAGTGGATGCTATTAAGTTAGCATTTGAATCTGCAGACCCTCTGCAGCCAGGGCAGTTGAAGGCACATTCCACTATGGGAATGGCGACTTCCTGGGCCCTCTTCAGAGGTGTGCCCATGTCTGAGATTTGCACTGCAGCCAGTTGGGCTACACCGCATACATTTACAAGGTTCTACAGATTAAATGTGCTGGGTTCGTCTGCTCCATCATTCGGAGCATCTGTGTTAGACTCTCTCATGCCACACAATACGGACATGTAGAGCGATTAGTATTCTTGGTGGTGACAATTCTACCGTCGGACAGGTGTCATTTCGAGCATAGCCACTGAGGCGCTGCTCCGCACACGCGTAGAGGAATGCCTATGCAGTTGCGTTATGATGTAAGACTGTTCTGCTGCCGCGCTTACTCCCTCGCGACGGCTTGGGTACACTGTTCCCATACTTCCCCTACAAAATAACCATCAAGCCGCCAGGTCTCTTCGGAAGCTTTCATGGCCTGAAGCAAAGGAGAACGTGATGTTGCGTGCACTGAGTATTCTAAGCCGACAAGGGGGCGGGCTTAGATGTCAGTGCATGCACCAGCCTATCGGCAGCTTTGAGATAAGTTCAGCTAAATCCTTCCGCCTGGGGGCGATATCCCATACTCGATGGTTATTTTCTCTTTCAGGGAACCGGGGTTGCATTTGCAACCTATCGATATAATTAATGAAGAGAATGATATGGCTGAAATTAAATAAATACATATTATAGTAAATACAATAATGGCACAAGTGAGTCCCATGTTTTGTATTTTTACCAAAAGTGAATGGTTTTTCAATAGTAAAATGTACGGTACTGTATTTACTGCTAAAGTGCACACCTCGGTTTAATAAAAACTGTTCAGCTGTACCTGCATTCTATTGAAAATTGAAACTAAAGCAGTCTCAGATTAACCAGGGAGGGGGAATTGTTTTGAGGAAAACCTGCACAGAATCTTACAAAACTGCATATTTCAGACTGGCGTAGTAAATATGTACTGTAGAAGCGCAAGAGAGACAACATACTGTATATAATATTTGTTTTGTTTTGTTAGCTACAACCACTTTAAAGGAGATTAGCCTTCTGATGTCACCATTATTTTTGGTTAAAGTGACAAAAAATATTTTAGCCTGGGAACAGAACCAATGGTAATAATTACTAGAATACAGTTGAACAGTATTTACTCTGTACCCAGACAGCGGTCAGGGTTGAATATTGGGCTACTCATATTGTTGGTGCAACAGAGTGATAAAAATGCAAAGTTGAAGTTTTGTCTATTCCTGTTCTGAATTTTTATTAAACACTTTTAAATCTTGCTTTTGTACGTACATGCTTAACAGTACCAACATCTTATTTAGCATCTTAAATCTGATGCAGAGCAATGGGTTTTACAGAGAAATGGCAAGCATGCTTGGTATAGCAGGACCACTCAGGAGAGATGTGTGATAAATGTTTCACCTTACAGTATGAAAACAATGCTGCACTTTCTCTTGTTGTGCATATGTTGTTTTCCCACACACCATCACAGTTTTAAAAGGAAAGTGACAGGATGTGATGACTGAACCAGAAAATGATTCAAAAATAACAAATGAGTTAAGCTAACTATGATGTCATACAAATAACAAGTTGACTTTTACATTACTTAATACAGAAACAGTAACACACACCCAAGTCAACTTGGTCCTGGACCAATTAGACAAAAATGACTACAAAAGATTTAGAAGTGAGCAGTTTGTTGAGATTTAGGATTATACTGTAAATACAGTATAACGTAAATCTCAAAAAACTACTCACTTCTAAATCATTTGTAGTCATTTTTGTATTACTTTAGTATAAATACATGTTAATTTGGATTCATATGTTGTTTATGTCTTGACTTTATGTGAACAAAAAGACACACATTTGCCCGTTTTCCCATTGGAAATAGTGATATTTTGAAATATCACTGTCCTGGTCACAAAAGCAAAGTTTGTGGGGAATAATAGCCATTTTCTATACTTTTGAGGCATAAGCAATTAGGAAATAACACTTATTACCCAGGAACAAAAATTGTTTTACATAGTGTTATAGAACATAAATAAGTGTAAAAATAATAACAGACATGTAAGATGTTCCCTTTCTTATACTGGACAAATCAATCTTTAGCAGAAATATTTCCAATCTTTCATGCAGATGGTGTCTTTCTTCGTTGAGGACATTTTAAAGAAATGTGTCTATGCAGTGTGTTCAAGCATTTACTGGAAGGCAAACATTTGCAATATTTATTTTTAAGTAATAAAAAATATGTATATCACTATTATTTTAGAAATGGGCTGTAGATATTACATGGCAATGGGCATATTTCACAGAAATCACAAAATCCATGATAACTAAAAACAAATACACCCTTATCAATAGGCAGTTGATGTTTTCTGACTGTTCGCATAACTTGAACTATAAAGATGAAATTAAAGTTTCTTGTCATATTTACAAAGCTTTAGGACTTTTTATGAATAAAATAAAGGTTGAAATTCATGAAACCTCCATAGAGGTTAAATAAGCCTGGTTAAACATAAGAAGGCTCTGGCATTGGCTAGACTATCATATTATTCTAATTTAATTGAAACAAATAAAAATAACCCTAGATTTATTTTTGCTACAAATAGAAAATAGACAGATACATTAATGAATCCTTCCCCTAATAGTCCTACTTTGACACTGGTCCTCTCACAACTGCAATGACTTCTTACATTTCTTTTTAAAATAAAATACTAGACATCAGAAATGAGATTCTACAGACACCTTCTATTAAGGAGGACTCCAGCACAATTTTACCAACTACACCTATTAAGGCTACTGTGAGGGCTTTTTCTTAGACTAACTTATAGGAACTGACAGAGCTGGTTAGGCAAATGAGAGCTCAAACTTCTTGGTGATATTTGTCAATGAGCTTTTGGCATGTTTCTTTAGTGATTTTTGACCATTCATCAACACAAAATTGTTCCAGTTCATTCAAATTCTGAGGATTTCTCTTGTGCACAGCCTTCTCAACTCATACCAAAGATTTTCAATGGGATTTAGATCGGGACTTTGACTAGGCCATTCCATAACCTTGATTTTATTCTTTATAACCATTCTGAAGCAGATTTTGATGTGTGCTTTGGATCGTTATTGTGTTGAAACGTCCAGTTGCACTTCAAACCAAGTATTGTAGCGGAGGGTTTCAGATGATTGGCCATTATCTTTTGGTATGCTATGGAATCCATTTTACCATGTATTGGAAATAAATTTCCTGTGCCATTAGAGGAAAAAAGCCCCATAGAAGGATATTACCACCTCCATGCTTGACAGTAGGTATGATGTTCTTCTCTTTATATGCCAGACTTTCTCCAAACATAATGACTATCAGTGTGACCAAATAGATTTTTGTTTCATCACTCCATAAAACCTTTAACCAGAACTGATATCCATCATTCAAATGCTGTTTTGCAAACTTTAAGTGATTGTCCTTGTGAAGTTTTCCTAAGAGTGGCTTTTTCCTTGGCCTGCAACCATTGAGACCTTCACCATGCAATACTTGTCCTACAGTTGGCTACAGTGCCACTTGAGGCCAATTCACTTTGTTCTTCTACTTGTTCTTAGTGAAAGAACCTTCTTTCTTCCAGACCAGGGAGCATTGTGACACTACCATGAGTCTTGTACTTCTTGATAATAGAAACAATAGCTGAAATTGGGATACTCAAATGCTTGGAAATCGTCTTGTATTCTCCTCCAGCTTTTTTTGCCTATGGTCTTCAGATAGCTCTTTACTTTTTCCCATATTGACTTACTGGTAATAACAGCAATCATCCTATGCCTAACCCTTTTACACTCCCTAAGAATGTTCACCTACAATCCAACATTTTCTAGACTTTTCTAAAATTAGGTTCTACGTTATCATATTGACATTTCTAGCACCTTCTAGACAATGTGTGTGTGTGTGTGTGTGTGTGTGTGTGTGTGTGTGTGTGTGTGTGTGTGTGTGTGTGTGTGTGTGTATATATATATATATATATAGTGACAAAGTGAACTATAAAATATATGGGAAAGTGGTGGAGGGTGTGTATATTGGTCCAAGAGTGACAATGAGCCTGTATCCTCTCCACTGAATTTGGGTCACACAAGTAAATTGCAGTCTTTGGCTGCCACGTCAGAAAAGACTACAATTCCCAGAGTTCCACAGGGGCAACCATTTTGAGACAAAGGTTTTCTCCAAATAGGCAGCCATAAAAGAGCATGGTTTTTTCAAATGTGAGGGTGTGTAAAGGAGATGACAAACGGAAAGGCCGAAATAGATTCAAAGGTTGGTGTTCTACCTAAGGGGGAAACAATTATTGTCTAGTTTAAGGCATGTTTTTAGTTAGTCAGTAAACAGCTTAGCTGTCTGACCTGTAGAATGGAGAGTTAAAAGATAGCTATAAGGTTTAGGTAGCGCTCGGTAATAAAGAGCTAGGTTTTGTTTTGTTTATTTTGTTTACATTGTTGGAATTTGATTTGTGTGACTCTGGATAAAGAGAGCACCATCCTGAAATAAACATACAGGCCGCGCCCTGGTTAAAACAAAATACTGTGGTCCAGAGTGCTTGGTTCCCATCAGACTGTGTTCAAGACCCGAAAGGACAGTGACAAAACACCCCAGTCTGTCACTATATCCCTAAATCCCTTACTCTAAATCCCTTACTCCCTTATACAAGATGTTAGCACCTTTTTGAGTGAAAGGTGTATACAGTACAGTAGAGATGCAAGCTTAATTTCTTTGGAGTTTCGCCACTGATGATAGGAATGAGAATGTAAATATGGGAGCCTAGCTAACAAAGTTTAAGTTTTTTGCAGGTATCAGGCTTTCAAAGACTGTCCCCCACAGCTGTGATGAGCACAAATGGATAAAGGATCCTGTAGTGGCTTTGACAGACGCACTAAAGCAGAACCTGACCCAACTGTCACTCCTGATGGAAGCAGGCCGATCTTTGGGATACAAATTGAACATTTGTGAAACTGCAACAAAGTTAAAACATTGTAATAATTCTGTATGTGTTTTAAGGGATGTAAAGCCATAAGAAAAACTATTGCAGAAAAGGTAAAGCAAGCAATTATCTAATGTTAGAGGAAAGCTTGCCTGTGTACCGTTGTTATTGCAGTATTTCTTAGTTCTTGGAAACTGGCCAGACTTTAGACAGGGGCATTCCTTATCTGAGAGCTGGCGGTGCCAAGGTGTGGCAGTGTGCCCCTGCCCAAGTGTGCTGTTTTCTTTAAATCTTTTATTTCTTTTATCCAATAAAACACTAAGCGCAGCCATTGCACATCAGTTTCAACTCCAGAACTGTCTGTGTGTTCCTTCTGGGTATGTGACATCAGATGACTGGGGATGCTGCGGATGAAGTTTTATTCTAATTTTTTTCAAGAGGATTGTTTTTTTTTTTTTAAGTTTTTTTGTCTAAAGAGGCTTGTGGGTATTTTATAAGGGAAAAAAAAATGGGAAAGAATGACAGAAGGCAACAGCTGCAACACCAGCTGCAGCCAGAGGAACAGCAGTTAAGCTGGGGCATTCCCACACAAACTGTCCCTGGTACCCCTTAGGACAGCTACCCCAGCTATGCCCCATCTGTGGAGGTGGGGACTACGTGACCTGCTACCCTGTCCCTCAGGAGAGGGAGGAGCAGGGGCCGCCTCGGTCTCCACTACCAGCAGGGGGAGGAGGAGGAGAAGGAGGATCACCGAGGTTCCACCGAGCTGGTGCGGGCGATGTGAGGAAGGGGGACACAACTGGTCGGGATGCCCCTATGCCAAGCCTGCATTGTCTGGGGAGGCCAGCTCACCATTGTCCTTAAGGCCAATTCACCATCGCCCAGGGAGGCCAGTTCTCCATCAACCGGGGATGCCAGTTTGCCATCGCCCAGGGATGCTTCCAAGTCACTGCCCGGGGATGCCTGCACATCACCGCTTGGGGATGCCTCCACAACACCGTCCAGGGATGTCTGCAAGTCCCCACCCAGGGATGCTTGTTTGACATCGCAGGGGGAAACCTGTGCGCTACTGCAGGGAGAGGCATGCCCTCAAGGTTGCTTGCGGCTGACCTCCAGGGATTTGCTGCTGTTGGAAGAGCCAGCCTTGGAGCTGTCAGCCATTCCACTGACAGCACTGCCGCTGCCAAGATTGTCTCAGCTTTAGAGCTGTCAATACATCTGCTGACCGCATTGCCTATAGCAGCATTTCTGCTGCCGGTGTGTGTGCCCCCGCTGTCAGTTTTTCCGCAGCAAGTGTGGCTACGGGAGGAGGAACTCACCCCGCTGACAGCATTTCCACTGTCAGCAGTTACACTGACAGCATTGCTACTATCAGTCTTGCCACAGCCAGCCGTGGCAGTGACAACATTACAGCCCATGAACCCCTTGAATTCCTGTTCTTGGCCTGGGACTTTGTGCAGGACTTTTGGGATTTTAAGGAGGGAGATGGTCATTCAAGTCATGTCTGCTGGGCACAAGGGGGGAGATATGTGGCAGTGTTCTGCGCCCATGTGTGTATTATGTGTTATATGCTGCATGTGGTGTGTTTATGTTGATGTACAGGTATTGGTTAACGAGATATAAATGCATCTGTGTGGCATGAGTGATTTAAAATATAAAGTTGTATTTAGACACGGGGATTGCACAATCAGTTTACATGCATATAAAGTATGTAATAGTATGTGAGCACAGGGATTGCACATATTAGTTCACGTGCTGGGATTTAAGTGAATAATTAATTGATAATTGAATCCTGGCACATCTGTACATATAGAGGCACAAAGTGCTCTCTCAGGGTTGTGTGTTTGGTGAGCTGAGAACGGGTATGGAGAGGAGAATTAAGAAAAGGAAAAAAAAAATATTACAATTGCTATTTCGTGCTGGACCAACTTGATAAACATTTGTTTGTTTTGACTCAGTGTTTGTTTGTCCACTGTTTGTTTAGTGTTTTGTTTGTCTATTTATTTTGGCCTAAAGTGTCGTGTGCTGTTTTGTTTAAACTCCAGTACTGCCTGTCTGTGTGTTCCTTCTGGGTATGTGACGTCATCCATCAGACATCCTGTCACACAAAGCCTATAACCTTGGGAGGAAAGGCAGAAATGAGAATTTCTTTTAATTAACTTGAGAATGTGTTCACAGTTAGGTTTCTTATCAGAAAAAAGTCAACTTGATTTGGAAGCAGTCTTTAAAGAAATGCATTCAAATCTAATAGAAACAGAGTAACACTCTCTGGGAAGAATGAATATGTTTGGGTAAACTGAAACAGAATATCTGAACTATATATATATATAGAGAGAGAGAGGTGAGAGCCTCTGGTCTGGCTCAACAACGTCTGATCCCTCCAGCGGGAACATGGTAGGAGGCAGAGGGAATGTACGTGACGTCAGCCGACTGCGCCATGATGTCTGCAGTTTCAGGGGGAGCGGAGTAGGAGACCAGGGTAACAACTGTGCACAGTGATGCACCAACCTGGGCACTAGGTCCAGCACAGGGAGGTCCGGGCATTCTGTAGGGTGTAGGTGGGCTTCTCATCTCCTCCCCCTCCCCTTAGCCGACAGCAGCAACTGCTGTTCCACTGCAGATGATTCTTGCTCTTGCGGCGACAACTCTTGTTGCGGAGGCTGCAACTCTTGCTAGCAGCAGCTCCAGCTCCGACACCTCCGGTTGCGGCAACCCCCGTTCTTGTCTTCATACCAGTTTGGCCTCTTTATGTACTGTGGTGGCCTGATTGATCGCTTTGATCATCTCTTTTATGTCCATCTTTATTTCTGCTGGGTCCATATGGCTTTTTACCACTGCCACCATATGTGAGATTTCACTATTTTTAGGTTCGATTGCCCTTTTTAAATAGACCCGGACGCAGAGGATTTTTTAGGCACTTACGTGCAATGTTTATTATTTACAGAAATAAAATAAATTAAAAACAAAAATCTAACTCCCACATGGAGTACTAATTAAACTTTGTACTTTTTAATTCTAACTAACACCGGATGTCTAGCCATTTACCGATTAAAAAAACTATTTTACAAGCACACACAAAAAGGTTTACACACTACCTTTTTTTCCGAACCACACAGTTCTCTCTACACGAACACCCTCATTTCTTCACAGACAGCACAGAACAAACACTTTATCTGTTATATACCTGCCTATATATATATACTCATATATACTGCCTATATATCTATTATAATGATATATATATATATATCATTTGTCGTATATAATATATATATAATATATTAATCTATAAATATATATATATATACACACACACACACACACACATTATATATCTTACTCCTGTTCCACAGATGTAGATTCAGATCCATTTAGAAAGCTGCTATGTCTAGATAGAAGAAAAATTAAAAGGTAGGAGTAAGAATATAAATTAAACCAGTAGACAATCATTATGTACATAGAGCCATCATACTGTTTCAAAGTTTTACTATATTCTGATACTCTCAATAACTTGTACCATCACATAATAGCAGGCAGCAAAAATAGTGTGTCATCATCCTTCAGGTCAAGCCAATCAGAATAAATAGAATGCCCATGGATGTATTTTCAACAAATAAACTACAACAAAACACACATTAAAGTTGAAGGTATATGTATGTTTGCATATCAGTGAAGTCTGATTCCTTCTACAACTTTATTAGAGGAGACTTAATAACAGAACCATGTAGTCACAGTGCAGCTGGTACTACATTAAGTTAAAAGAAAATTGCACTTTGCATTCCTCTAATAAAGATGCTGATAATTAAGATAGGATTCCACACTTGGAGGTGCAATCTAAGACTCTTTTGTACACCTCTTGATCTAAGCTGGCTGAATCAATGATGCACTGTTCTTTAATCTTTGGGAATCCTTATCCTAATGAAAGTTAAAACCCAGCATGAGGGCCTGACTAGGACTTTTTCTTACTTGTTGGATTCAGCTGCTTCCTTCAGATCTTCATCCAGTCTGAGGGGCAAATGTTAGTTTGAAAAGGAAGAAAGAAGAAGCAGGCAAAGAGTGAGACAAACAGCAAAGCAAAGCAAGGTAAGCTATATGCTGCACAGTCACTACTAACACAGGGGCTTCCAACCATTTGTAAAAGGATATTCCTGTAAGGATTTATACTAGAAACTATACAAGAAACAGTTATTTTGTGTTATTGTTTAGATTATTTTACTCACTTATACATGCAGAAAGTTTTCTTTTTGGCAGAATGGAAATTGCAGATGATTGCATGGGGTTAAATCTGAGCAGGTATTGATTAGTTTAAGGGATTTCAAAATGATTATATAGACAACGTTGCAAGAAGGCACTGGAGCTTGTGTGTTGATATGGTGTGTTACAATAGTGCATTACACTTGGCTGTGTTATGGCAATGGTTTGAAGTAGTAGTCTAGTGTAGAGGGACCATCTGGGATTGGGAACCTCTTCTCAATACAGTTTTACAAAGTTGTTCAATTCTGTAACCTGACTGAGCCTGAGCCATTTGAGTCATGCTTGTGTGATTCAAAAATGGAAACTACAGCCATGTTGGCACTTACACAACCTATGACATAGGCTAGGCAGGAGCATTGTGTTTTAGTTAACAAGACCTGTTCATTGCGAAAGCAGAAAAGACATTTCTCAACAAACAAACACCCATTAGGAGGAAGATGCAAAGAGGGTGCAGCCGCTGATATTGTACTGCTGAGGTCAGGCTAGTAGAAAAATTTATAAGCAGTTTGCAAACATTCACTGCACTACAACAAGCCTCTATTTACCTTTTACATGTATATCTTTTTATACTGCTCTCATCTTCATACCTTACAGGAAAGAGGTAGTAAGGCACAATTAGGTAGTGTTGTTAAACATAAGGGTAATACAAATGGCCCAGCTATTGTTAAATTGAGAATTTGTGGGAATAAATTGAGGTGAAAGATTAGTGTCATTGCTCACAATAAATCAAATCACAGCTATATAATAATCTTTATATAGCACCTTTCATAGTGGACCACCATCAGAAAGCACTGTACAAGATACAACACTAGGATGTGTGAACAATGCATCAGTTGCAGAGTCATACAGCAACATCTCACAGGAAAGATGGAGCACAAGGAAGTTAAGTAACTTGCTCAGAGTCACAGTGAGTCAGTGGCTGAGCTGGGATTTGAACCAGGGACTTCCTGGTTACAAATCTGTTTCTTTAACCACTGGACCACACAGCCTCCTATATGTCTGTGAATGTCCCGCCCCCTTACATGTGTAATGTTGGTGTTTTATGTATAAAATACACAGGATATAAATATGGGTTGTGAGCACAAGGGTTTAAAATGTATATTTGTATTTAGGCACGAGGATTGCACAGCACTTCACGTGCAAGTAAAATAACATGTGAGCACGGGGAAATGCACTTTTATTAATTCACGTGCAGTTGTAGCGAGACTCCAATTGAATGATTGATTAGCAATCGAGTCTCCGTACAGCTGCATAAAAGCTGCATGTTTTCACTCACTCGAGGTTGTGTGTTCGGTAAGTGGAGGACGGGTGTGGAGAGGAGAAAGTAAATAAGTAAATAAGTGATTTAAACTCACCGCGTTTGTCTGTTCGTCCGCTGTTTGTTAGTGTTTGTTTCGTGTAGTGTTAATCGATTTTGTTTGTTTGTTTGGCCAACGCACCCTTTGTTTTGTGTGTTTTGTTTAAAACCTTTTGTTTGTGATTATTATTATTTAATAAAACTCTGGACGCCGTAGCGTCACAGATTCACCGCCATTCCTAATTGTTTGGAGTCTGCATTTCTGGTCTGACGTCACCCCTACACAGCCACCCTGTTCACAATGTCAAATTAAGATAATATGACAAAATATAAAGGACACTGTATATAAATCCATGAGCTTTGCCCATATAAAAAAAGGCTATTTTTATTTATTTCCTTGGGATCAAGTAGTGTAAAGCCATTTCTCTGGGTGATTTCATTTAATTAAGGTCACATAACTGTAGACATCATTGAATATGACAATCTGGTGCTTTCTGTGATTCTTTATGTAGCAGCTTATTACATCACTATGACATTTATTTGTTACTTAACCTGTGAAAAGATTATGTAGACTACCATGCTTTATGAAAAAAGGTAGCAGAAGATCAGCTACCAACTTCCCAACATTGCAGTATGTTTACCATACCTTTGTCGAGGGAAAGTGTGTTTGAAAACAAACACTGGAGGTACTCATACGGTTGATGTCTTGGTAACCCCACTCACTTTTCTATTTAAATCTATTCATGTGTTTGTGATGTTACAATCTACCATTCTTTTCTATTTAAACCTTCAGGCATGATGGTATTGAGTATATTTATCCATGTATTTCCCTTTATTCTTCTGTATTGTACATTATCTAATTTTATTTCTTCTAAAATGACAAATTGTAGGTCATTCATGTTATGTAATGTTTTTGTAAAGTGTTGAACTATTGGTTCATTTACTTTTTTATTTCTTATGTTTGACAGGTGATTCTGTATTATGTATATCCTGCATCACTATATATATCCTGCATCATTTCCTGCATCATCATTCACACAGCTGTTCATTACTGTGAGACAGAGCACTGCTTTTGCCTTTGCCTGACATGAAGTTTTTGCTGCAACAGAAGAAAAAGATACTTTTCTTTTTAACCAGCGCTCCATTTCTTTTTTTTAGTCCTTTACACTCAGCACTATTTCTGCCTGTTTTTCACTGTTTACATTTATGTATGTTTAACTACAGGATAGTTTGTACTGCATGCATGTAACATATCAAATGAAAGACGACAAAATGTATTTTCATATTATGTAAGTTGTAGTCGTAGTTCCAGCTACGAGTACCGCATATACACTGAATAGGTGGCTTTTATGGTGCCTGAGTAATATGTGCGTAACCTTTGGTGTGCTGGCGCCCCAAAATGAATGAGGCTGAGCTTTAAGAGTTAAAGCAAAAGTCACCACTTGCAAAAAACCTAGAGACTTAATATCATATATTTTTAGTTTTCTCAATGAAAATGTGATGGCATTATCAAATTATTTGACACCAGCTCGCTACAATCAGCAACACAGAATCGCTGTTTTGGTTCACCATCGGTAACTTTGAAATTTCACAACAAATACCTCTCATCATAATGTCACGTTTCTCTGTGATTCAGTGGTACAAACAGATTGATACATTAATACATAAAGAACAACTGCCGGTGTGTATCAGTTGAAAGCCTGTCGCATAACAGTACTGGTGTGCATACCACAGGTTGAAAACCACTGCCATAAACAAGCTTGCTAGTTTTGCATGACAGGTTTCTTATGACTGCATATCTATTTTCTCTATTTACAATTTCACTTTTGTCTTTACAAATATATCCGCATACTTTGCATGTGCTCTGACGGGTTTTAATGTCCTTTAATGTGTCTGTGATCCGTTTCTGTTTACTGTGGAACAAAATGTCAGTTACATTTGCATCCCTTCTAAAAGCCATTGTCGGTGCTTTTGGAAATATTTTTTTCATTTTTACCTGAATTATGAGGGACACTTATCCAACCAAGCTATTTCGGTTTTTATTTTTAATTAATTTTTTCAAAAAGTTGTGGGGTAGGATGTGTAGATAAATGAAAAAAAAAAAAAAAAAAAAACTATTTTAACGCATTTTAATTCCAGGCTATAAGGCAACAAAAGTTGGACATTTCGAAAGAGGGTGTATATATTAGTGTAGCATGTTATATACACATACAGTATATGCAGTATTGTGCATTATATGTTAAATTGTGAACATTTAATAAATTGCATCCTTACAATACAGTAGCTAACTCCATAAAAAAGTTAAAGCTAATGAGACAGCATGGTTTAAATAATGCTGTTCACATGATTTCTAATTGTAATTCACACAATACTTACTTTATTATACTCTCTGGAATGTGAATGTATTCCATGGGGATCAGCTCACCAAGCTCTGCAAGGCTATTGACATATTTAATCTTGTTGCTGAATTTAGAACTAGAATATAATTGAAAACAGGGGCTCATTAGAGACTACACTGATGAGTGAATACAGAACACTTCACCTGTCACACAAGTACATTGTTTATAAAATACTTCTGTCAACTGAATCCCACTAGGAACCCCTTTTCTTGTTATAATAATAATAAAAAAAGTATTACTGTCCATGTACTTAAAGCTAAGTATTAAAAATAAGACATCCAGAAGACTACCTGGTGATTCATTTAATGACATGCTAATTGGCAATATAATTACTGGACTCAACCACTGTAACACAGTTGCATTGACTATTTTAATTGTATCCTCATCTTAAAAAAAACAGCTGTGCATTTGTACAACTTGATATAATTGAAAGGCCAACTTTTTACCTGATAAAAGGTCTGGTGATAGCCAGGATTGTCCTAATGAACCAGGAGGGGTGAACAATTATAAATGATTTCAAGTTCTTCCTCAGTCTGAATGCAAAGGGGGAAAAAAGACACAATTTTCAACATTCAATGTATAATAATTAGGCCTGCTGTGATCACAATTACACAAATATGACACTGATTACTTCCTATTTTATCTTCCTTCATAAGTAATACAATATAACTGTTTTCAGCATCCTTTCATCGCTTTCTTTCATTATATTTCTGTACTTATTCTATTTGGTTGTTTTGTCAGGTATTTGTTAGAAAGCAGTTTGAGATGCTTTGTTATATTAAAAGCTATACAAGTGAACTTATTACAGTGAATTCTCTTTATCATACGACCCCTTACAGCGTGAAAGTGGTTTGTGGCGCCTGTTTTACAAAAATTCCCACTGCATTTGTATTCTCATTATAAAGCAGAAAAAAAACACTCCAGACTGCAGCATTATTATCATTATGCTGCTGCTAATCTTTCAAGAGCTCATTTAAAAAGCTTTGAAGTCAACAGTTGTTACCGTCTATCTATCATTTGATAACACTTCTTTATCCATCCCAGCCCAGGCATCTTTCTTCGAGGAGTTGCTCCATTCAGGTAGACAATCATGTAGTCTTCAGCCACCATGAGCTCCAGAGTGCTAATCACATACCTAAAGGAGAGAGACAGGCTAATGTTACACAGCTTTACAAACATCCTTTCAAATGTAACTTCCAATTATGAAGAACTACTGATAGCATGCACGCTGCAAAGAAAAGAGCGCTTGTATTTGACCTTAGCACATAAAAAGGCTGTCTGTGTTCAACCCTGACAGAGAAAGCAAACCTTATGAGTCAGAAAATATAACTGCTCACCTCTGAGAAAACAAACCCTGAATACCTGGACAAATTCACTAAATCTCTGTTTCATTTTGTACACAGCGTTAATGTTTACTAGGTGAAGGTGAAAAGAGGATATAATTGTAACTTTATTTTGGGCATAATAAATGTGATACATTTATGAAGTTTGTGGAAAGATGCATTTATAAACCAGCTAACATTTATAAAATCAAAATATTTTTTTGTATGGTAACCTTTCAAAATGGTGCATGTTAAACATAAGAACATTTACGAACAAGAGAGGTAATTTAGAGGTAATTTTGCAACACATGGCATACATAGTTTTAGCAATGTTTTCATTGGGAAACTGTGTTAAAATATTAAAGGCAGCTGTTAAATTTTTACCTGCAATGGGCTGCATCAAATATGGAGTCCCATACTTCTGTAGCCAAGGAGCTATTGTTTTTAGCTAATGACCAATTGACCTCTTTAAAAATTTTAATGGTCATTTTCAGTATGATTGCATTTTTTGGAGATTCTATCGGAATTAACTACCGTGTGTAGGAATTTTGAGGTGTGCACCAATGGTAAATGTCGTATAACTTACAGAAAGAGATTCTCCATGACGTAGTGGTAATCAGCTCGACTGCTGTCTGGCAGGATACAAGCTGCAAACACAATGATGGCATTGAGACCATCTCCATAGTATCCTTAGAAAAAAGAAAAACACAAGGGCATTTGTTTCACAGTAAACAGGAAAAAAGGAACAAATGTGTTGCTATTTAACACAACTGGAGCGGTGCAGTTCTGCTATTCTTATGGAATGCTTACTTTATCTGAGTGGACAAGTTTTTGGGTTAATATTAACCACTTAGTTGCACCTTTATTTTGGCAATTTCCATGTTAAAAATGCTCTATTTTCTGCAGATTTTTCATTCTTAGCCCTCAAATAAGCAACTTGGACAATTTTCAAAACACTGTCTTATTTTTTAAAATACACACTTTTTTTTATTGTTATTATGAAAAGCGGAAATATATTATTTCAATAGAACTTAAATAACAAAATAACAACAATGTGTTTACAGTTGTAGCATTATAATATAGAGCACAACATAACATTTTTTTTTTCCAATGGCAGCATTATATAAATATAAATAACATCATCTTTTACAAAGGTGACATTATAATAACATTGTAAAACTTTTGCAGGCATATCACTTTTTTGAAATTATTTGTGTGATAGATTTCAAAGCAGATGCACTTCAAACCCTCATCAATGTTAACATCTTTATCTATTACATATACATCAGAAAACTGATGTCATCTGCTAGTGAGAATTGAAACTGCAGACAACTTTACTCTATTGTCAACGTATTTATTAACTGAAGCACATTAAAAACATGTGTTAAACTTTGCAGATGCACATATAAGCGCCTGCACGCTATTCTCACAGGAGTGACAAATTTGGACTCGTTTGCACTCCACAAGGAAATCGTGGGATAAGCAGCTGGGTGGTTAATTAGGCTGCAGTCACTGAATCTGTTTTCTGATTGACAAAAACAATGATTACAATGTTTTAGTAACATGCCACTGCTGATTTTCCAGATAATGCTGATAAAGTATAGCCCTGAATACATTATTATATAGGTGAGAAACAGGACCACAGACAGGTGACTTGAAAAAGTCTCTGAATTCTTAACATTAACATCAAGCATATCATTTGATTTGTGGCTCTGACACACATGCAACTGCCTTACCTCCGTGAGAAATTACTTTCTGATAAGGTTCAATTGACTTCATGTCAATTCTATGCTCTTGTTCTCCAATTACAACTGTCCTCCACAATCTGGCATCTTGTCGTTCTTCTTCAGCAGTGTATTCTGGAATTTGTTCTGCTTCTTTAGGCTCACCCTCTTTTGTAGCCTGCACCTCTGAAAACAATTTATACATTTTTTGTTTATATTTTTATTGTGTTTTTGCTGTGTCTTCAGAATAGGTTTGTAAAATAGCTATCGTCATAATTATGTAAACACTTTTTGTTAAAAAACTAAAATATTTCATTTCAGTTATGGTCATGTCTCCCATTTTCCCTATAATGCTGATCCACAAGCTCTTGCATTTTTGTTTTAAGACGGAGGTAGCATCTCTTCACTATGGCTTACAACTACAGCAGTTATTATTTCTCCTGGGACACAAATTGCGTAGAACAGTGGTAAACTCACAGAATCTAGGGCTAGCTAGTTCAAATCCCTTTATTTTCAATCAAACTAAACTTGAAAAGGAACCATATCATATATTGTTTATTTTTTAAATAAAACAAAAAACACACAAGTCTTGTTACATTTTCATGAAGTGTAGTTTTTTTGCAAAGCTAATCATGTATCCACAGTAAGAATAATTTTATTGATACATATACTTCTTCCTCTCAGAATGATTTCAGAAGTGAAATCAATATGTAAACTATGAGCGAGAGAAATTAATCATTAAAGACAGATTTAATTTAAATTGGAGCAGAATAACACATCTGCCCTGAGGATTATAAGGTTCAGAGCAATGAGCACATTATTCTAGATAGTTAGCTTTTCTTTTTGCTTGCAAGCAAACATTTATTTTGTTTACAATAGACTGTACTTGAGCCTACTGTGTTATCTTTACAAATCATCTATAAACAAACATCAATTTAATTATTATAAACATACAGTAGACGCTCACTAATCCAAACCAGTTGTAATCGAATCCTGTTCAGATCAGTGACCTGCACTGATCACATTCTGTATCACACTAAAATAGATTTTTCTAGTCTTTGTTTTACACTTTTTATACTTACACCTACTTACTTATGCTTTACCGTGCTTTCACTATGTTTTATTACAATCTGCTACAAGAAGCTTGTACGAAGGTGTTCCTGTTCAAATGCCCTTATCTTCAACATTTTATAAATCAACTGATACCTGATGTAAGACTATAGGACATGTACGGTTCGTTTCACAATTTAGCACTAATCTTGCCTTACCTTATGTTACTTTATATTACTGTGAATCAAGCTGGTACAGTATAGGTCTCAGTATTTCCAGCCCATGGTTATAAGAACATAAGAACATAAGAACATAAGAACATAAGAAAGTTTACAAACGAGAGGAGGCCATTCGGCCCATCTTGCTCGTTTGGTTGTTAGTAGCTTATTGATCCCAGAATCTCATCAAGCAGCTTCTTGAAGGATCCCAGGGTGTCAGCTTCAACAACATTACTGGGGAGTTGATTCCAGACCCTCACAATTCTCTGTGTAAAAAAGTTCCTCCTATGTTCTGTTCTGAATGCCCCTTTGTCTAATCTCCATTACTGACCCCTGGTCCTTGTTTCTTTTTTCAGGCTGAAAAAGTCCCTTGGGTCGACACTGTCAATACCTTTTAGAATTTTGAATGCTTGAATTAGGTCGCCACGTAGTCTTCTTTGTTCAAGACTGAACAGATTCAATTATTTTAGCCTGTCTGCATATGATATGCCTTTTAAGCCCGGAATAATTCTGGTCGCTCTTCTTTGCACTCTTTCTAGTGCAGCAATATCTTTTTTATAGCGAGGTGACCAGAACTGGACACAATATTCAAGATGAGGTCTTACAAGTGCATTGTACAGTTTTAACATTACTTCCCTTGATTTAAATTCAACACTTTTCACAATGTATCCGAGCATCTTGTTAGCCTTTTTTATAGCTTCCCCACATTGTCTAGATGAAGACATTTCTGAGTCAACAAAAACTCCTAGGTCTTTTTCAATGATTCCTTCTCCGATTTCAGTATCTCCCATATGATATTTGTAATGTACATTTTTATTTCCTGCGTGCAGTACCTTATACTTTTCTCTATTAAATGTCATTTGCCATGCGTCTGCCCAGTTCTGAATCTTGTCTAGATCATTTTGAATGACCTTTGCTGCTGCAACAGTGTTTGCCACTCCTCCTATTTTTGTGTTGTTTGCAAATTTAACAAGTTTGCTTACTATACCAGAATCTAAATCATTAAAATGTAGATTAGGAATAGCAGAGGACCTAATACTGATCCCTTTGGTACTCCACTGGTTACCACACTCCATTCTGAGGTTTTTCCTCTAATCAGTACTTTCTGTTTTCTACATGTTAACCACTCCCTAATCCATGTACATGTGTTCCCTTGAATCCCCACTGCGTTCAGTTTGAGAATTAATCTTTTGTGTTGGACTTTGTCAAAAGCTTTCTGGAAATATAAATAAACCATGTCATATGCCTTGCAATTATCCATTACCGAAGTTGCATCCTCAAAAAAATCAAGCAAGCTGGTTAGACACAATCTCCCTTTCCTAAGACCATGCCTACTGTCTCCCAGCACCCTGTTACCATATAGGTACTTTTCCATTTTGGATCTTATTATAGTTTCCATAAGTTTACATATAGTAGAAGTCAGGCTTACTGGTCTGTAGTTACCTGGTTCAGTTTTGTTTCCCTTTTTGTGGATCGGTATTACATTTGCAATTTTCCAGTCTGTCGGTACCACCCCTGTGTCAAGAGACTGTTGCATGATCTTGGTTAGTGGTTTGTAAATAACTTCTTTCATTTCTTTGAGTACTATTGGGAGGATCTCATCCGGCCCAGGGGATTTGTTTATCTTAAGAGCTCCTAGTCCCTTTAACACTTCTGCCTCAGTTATGCTAAAGTTATTTAAAACTGGATAGGAACTGGATGACATTTGGGGCATGTTGTCCGTATCCTCCCTTGTAAAAACTTGTGAAAAGTAATCATTTAATATATTTGCTTTTTTTTTTTTTTTCATCTACAATTTTGACATTTGTATCTCTTAGACATTTAACCTCCTCTTTGAATGTTCTCTTGCTGTTGTAATATTGGAAAAACATTTTGGAATTGGTTTTAGCCCCCTTAGCAATGTTCATTTCTATTTCTCTCTTGGCCTTTCTAACTAAACAGAATTTCATGAGGTAAACAGGTTTGGATGTGTTTCGCTTGCTCGCCTTGGAACAGGAACAGGTTTTAGACTTTTCACGAAAACAGGCTGCTCGGTTTCTGTTCTAGCATTATTGCGGACAGTGATTTTGGCATGCTACTGTTTCTGTTTTCTGATGTTATCTGTGTCAGAAAGTTCAAGACATTTTATACTACAGTTTGAGGTACCCTTGAGGTACACAAGGAATTGAGAGGTTCAAATGGTTTGTTTTTAAAATACATTTGAAAGTGACTTAAGTATCATGAGGAAACTGACAATTTGGACAACCAGATCCAACCAGTCAGTACATTTATATCTCTGTTTCATGAACCTCATTGCAGAAATAAGAAAATTAGCATCATTTTAATTGTGGGACACATATGTCCCTTGTAACATAAAGATTGATGTCCAATCAGTGTCAGAAGTATCTATTATTATAGTGCAAATTATATATACACTAATATTACCGATAGAGGAGGCTTGGTGGTCCAGTGGTTATTTGATACCAGGAGGTTCCCAGTTCAAATCCCAGCTCAGCCATTGACTCACCCTATGACTCTGAGCAAGTCACTTAACCTCCTAAATACAGTATAATCATAAATCTCGAAAAACTACTAAATCTTTTGTAGTCATTTTTGTATTACTTTAGTATAAATACATGTTAATTTGGATTCATATATTCATAACCACTCTACAACCATATGTGCTATTGGGTTTGGTTCAATCAGACTAACGGTTTGGGAGAAGAAGATCTTTGTAGTTTGTGATTATGATATCTGTACTGTATGATTCTGACGTCATGCAGCATGGCTGCCATACCACACAAACTATGAGCTTCTTATGAATACAGGTTAATCTTGGACTATCCTTCAACAACTATACCAACTTTCAGCACTGGTGAGTTTTCAAGCAACTCTGGTGGAAAGAAGAAGAAGAAGAAGAAGAAGAAGAAGAAGAAGAAGAAGAAGAAGAAGAAGAAAAGAAAGCCTTATAATGATAGGTCTATTCTAAAAGACAGAAGTTTGATCAAAAGTATTTTTTAAATTAGATGGCATTTTGAACAAATTGTAATTACCAATATAACATATATTCTTCCTAGCATTCATAAATGGCAAGTATTTTTAAAATTATTTTATTTTATTACAACACAATGAGCATACTGTTGTTTGTGCCATGCAACTTGTAACATCAACAAATTAAAAAAAAAATAACAAAAACTCCTTGTTTTATTCTCTGTAGATACATTCATTTTTCACTCTCAGCTGTGTGTATATATTTCGTTACACATTTTCAGGGACTACAACACACCCCAGAGTCCAATAAATGTAACCATAACTGAAGACATTTCGAAGCAAATCCAAAACTAATAATGTGTAAAAGAAGCACTTGTATTTTTAAGTTGGAATGCTATCAAGTAAAAAAAAAAAAATTAAAAAATCACTGCTGTGTACATAATTAAAATAGTCCTCATATAGGATGTGTCTCAGAAAGCATGTGAGAATTTAAATTCCACATGATTTTAGTAGAATTTGCTGCATGTGATATGTGCGGAATTCATTATGTTCAGTAGAATATGATACAGTCATGGATGTTTCAACTACTTCCTTACTGTACTTCAAGTCTGAGCCATGGGGCACCTGCAGTTCAAATTACTGACTGTATACTAAGGAAAGCATTTTTTTAAACTGATTGAAAACTGATCTGAATGCATGGTGCTGTGTCAGGGTGATGGCTGTATTTTTACTATTATTTTTTTATTATTATTATAGCAGCACCCATTCATATGTAAGCTTATTCGCAGCACACAGAAACAATTGATTGAGTTAATTTGATATATTACTTCTTTATTTTTCAATAATGGTTGGGTTGTTACAATATACCTTTTAGAGGCATATGTACTGTTTATAAACAGAGAGCTTGTCAAATAGTTTTTGTTTCTGAATAGCAAAATCTACTTACTGATGATGTTCAGTAATTACACAGTATGGAAAGCTTTAGGTCCAAATGTTGTCTTTTAACATTTAAAACGAAATTCGGATCTAGGAATATATTATATATCTGGATATATATATATATATATATATATATATATATTATATAATATTATATATATATTATATATATATTTATAATACACAACTAACAAGAAACTACAACAGCATTTTATATATGCTTATCTTTTTCTAAATTTATAATATTGATGTTGTTTTCTTTTTCTAAACAGGCCCAATAGTATTGTGCAATCTTGTAATGGCAACAAGCCACACAATCATATATCTTTTGTTAAGAACCTGTTCTCTAGCGCCTGATACTTTTACCGCAGTCAGCTATTTGCTGTGTCAGTAAATAATATGATCTGTAATACTTAAACTGATAAAAGCAGATAAGCAATAGAAACAGTAAAAAAAAAAAAGTATTCTGTTCACTTTTACCTCCCCATTCAAGTTCACTGCCATGCCCTGTGTAATCCAGAGAATCAGCCTCATCAGGTGTGTCCAAGTCATCTACATTTATGTCGAGGTCGTCTGGGGTATCCAGGTTATCATCAGATAAAATAGATCCCTCGCTCTGGTCCAGAGACAAGTTGATTTCAGGAGCTGAAAGTTTTTTCCTCTGTGGATGGGCTCCATTTAGGTCCAGAGAATTGGGAGGTTCTGATATTAAGCAAAAAAGATACAACTGGTTAATCCACACAAAAAATATTAGCTGTATAATCACAATAAGTTACAATACACAGTTTATATTTGCAATGGTAACAGATTACAGATTTTCTACAGATTTAATCTTTGCGTTATTCTTTATAAAAAAAATAATAATAATTAGCAGATTAAGCTTTACAAAATAAAATGTGAATCTATACAGTTGAGCTAAAAGGATTGAAATTCTTCTTATGTTCAGTGTAGTATATTAATTTTCACAAATACATATTTCAATGCATGGCACCATTTGTCTTGCAGTTTTTTTTTTTTTTTTTTTTTTTTTTTTTTTTATATTTCAGTTATTTATATATGTAAATATGTAAAATCAACTCCATTTTGATCCTAAACCCCTCATTTAGAGAATTTACTTGATTTAATAAAGGTTATTGAATTGAAAGGACTATCAAATTATAAAGGGTACTTGTTGGAAAACATGGATTGAGAATTGATTAGGGGTTTGCTACGCATGTGGACTAGCAGAGCTATACTGGTGTTCTTTTCTGAAAAGAGACTAATATTGCAGATAGCAGACTGTTTGGTTCAAATTGCATGTACTTTTGATAGAGACGCGTGCAAGCTCTTGCCCAACAATGACTTTTAACGAGATAACCTGTGGAACAATGACTGCAAGACTAACGAGATAACAATGCTGTGGACTAGAAGGGAACAGGCTCAAAACTGCTGCAAACTATTATCAGTGAATAATTTAAATCTTCTTGCAAACAGCATGGTTATTTATAGAATCATATCCTGGTAATGTTCTCACCTGGTCTATTGTCAGCTCCATCGGTAATGTTCTCACCTGGTCTATTGTCAGCTCCATCGGGACTTAGCATGTCCGCTTCATAAGAAATGTCCATTCCCACATCCTCTGGTAGTGATCTGTTGAGGAAGGATATGACACCAGGTCATTTGTCCCAATAGTGGACATCAGTTCATTCTCTGTTAGCCTGATCGTTTATGCTTTTGAGTAACAACTGGGCTATCCACTCCCGCTTAAAATATTATTTTAACTGAATTAATATTTTGAGTAAAAAGGGTTTCTATTAAAAGATAATAAAACAAGAATTGTTGCTTTAAACTGTCTGCTTTTCAGGTAACCTTATTGTGCTCTGCTTAATTGAGCATTAACTAGAGTCAGTAATCCTATAACAATTTCACTGGGGTGATCAGTGACACAATTAATCTCCAGACTGCTAATTCCTCACAAATTAGAGTGCTTGTGTACTCTAGTTCAGAAGGCAAGTGCCACTAATGGAAATGTAAAGTTGAAAAAGCTAAATAAGCATGATTGATTATCACTGTGTACTGTAATATTTAGATAAGAAGCCATTTATGTGACTTCTCAGTTGACAAACCTCAAGACTGATTAATGGTGTATAACTAAACAGAGAAATTATTTTGCAAGCTTTGTAATTGCAATCCTGTTTTAATAATAGTTTTCTAGTTGCTTGTTAAATGGCTTAACTTAGGCACACTAAACATACTGAAAGCAATACAGGATTAATATACAGGATAGGATTACAGCCTTTAATGGTGACTATCATTAGCTTGTAGTCTATTTGGTTCCATATTACTACTGCTTGAGAGAAAAATTGATGTTTGTGTAACAGGGCAGAAGCTGGGCACGAACAGGCGACCAAGTACACACAAGCAAGTGTCTTAATAACTATGCAAAAGAGCCAGGGTCGTGATTATAGTGCTTTTAACCTGATCTATTAACACCTACAGGAGCCAGAATCCATGACAGCAGTACATCACACAGGACAAAGATCTAAAAGTGGCTGATCTAAAACACTAAACACTACAAACACAGTGGAAAGTGGTCAGCAAAAGATCAGGTTTATGATTATTAGGGAGGTACAATGGAAGTATGTCTGTTTTCACTTGATGAACTGGTACCTGAGCATAAAGGCTTTGCGAATGTGTGCTTTAGGTTTCCCCAGGCCAGTGTTTTCAAAATGCTTGACTTGAGAACCACTTCAATTGTCTCCAAGCACATATTACATCAACATCAGTATATCCACTGGCTAATGATACTGAACTGTAACATAAAAATAACCATCAAATGTATTTTGTATTTTTAAACAAAACTAAAATAACAACAATATAATACAAGTCTGTGTATTCCCATTGCAGAATACTATAGTACATGCTCTCCTCCAACACGTAATGTGAAACCCTGTAACACCTAAAGTAAACTCATAGCATCGTGGCAGCAATAAGTCTGGAAAATGAAATGTATTTATATGAGGTAAGATTTGGACTAGAGGTTCACCATGTGACTTACGTGATGAGTCATACTGCACCTTGGGGTACTGACAGGAGAGACTGATTAGTGACAAGGGGGTAGTCGTTGCCTGAACCTCACTAAGGCTACAAACACATATTTAATAATAATATAAAATAATAATCAGTGGTGACAAAATGTTGTTATTTCAGCTTTAAATACAGCAGAGAAAACAAAACTAAACAACTAAAACAAATAATGAGGACACATCAATTAAGCACAATATATCAAGGTAACAAATTTAGCCCAGCTATTAAATGATAGATGCAGAAACAGAAACCTGGCTAAGCTGCTTAATGGAGACTTATGGCTGGTAATGCAATTTTAATTTTAATGCAGTTACTAAGCTTACCATGATTGCACTGTGGCTTAACACACATAGTAAACTATGTATGATTAATAGAGAAGGGTTAATAAACACATACCAGTAAGGTCACTGACACAGGCAGCCAGGCAGCCAAATTGTTAGTGCAGTGAATCCTTGCATTTCTATGCATGTGTTAATTGACCAGGCTATAACTGCATGTGGTCTTCCTTCCACTTGTCTCATACTGTACATGGATTAATTCTTCACACAGAGACCTAAACAAGGGTCCCCAGAAAATAACCCTTTGTACACTTTTCTCTTTAAATTACTTGTTTTGTTGCAAGGAAAGACCTGTATGCGATCTGCATAGCAGTTTCATTCAAGGCTTTACTACGAGCTTTATGAGTCACAGTGTGTATAGGTAACAAGCTTAGATCTGTCTTATTAAACTCAGTAAAACCAGGAATGGATGAAATTGCTATACAATGGGACAGTTACTTTCATCCCTGGATCTGATGCATTAGAATTAAATTCTCAGTAAAAAGAAGAAATTACACACTGAGAGAAACAACCAATACAGATCTGTTTCTCATGGGAGTTTCAAGGGGCTTGGCCAGATGATCCCAATATGATGAATATTTATTTTTTAATTTAAAAAGAATAATAAGATAACTAAGCAACTGCATCTAACATCCTTATTCTAAAAACAAAACATCCCATTTACCTATTGCTATTCTGTTCCAAAAAACATGTTTTTCTTGGGTTTCCAAAGGCAAAAAGGAATAGTATGAAAGCCAAGCTACCCACACAATGGGCACCAGATTGTTTACCATAAACAACAAATCAGCAAAAGACTTGATAGAGTCTTTAGACATACAATAATCAAAACAGCACAATGCATGGCTTCTGCACATAGTTTCAGAAAATAATCAGAACATTAATTACTCATAAGTGACCAGTATAAACTGTAACCCCAACTGTGCCATCAAAATATTAATATCAGAAGACAGTACGTGACATATTTGTGCTACAGACACGAGAGCAGGGCCATAATGAATCCACAATAGTTCCATGTCCTAAGATTGATATTACTGAGGAGTGGATGTCATTTTTCATTAAAGTGCAATTACACAATTAATTGATTTCAACCCTAACTGAAACCTATGCATGCAGGCTCCATGAGACATATTGCAGTATGTTTGATGCAGTAGCAAGAATAGCATTCTAATAATATTTGTTCCTTTTGCATGTGACTGTTACTATTATTTTGAAAACAAACAACAAAGGTAAAAGCACAAAAACATGCAATTGCTCTGAATTCAAATACAGGTATTTTCTCCTGTTTCTGGAATAATGTTTGGATTTTATCTCAGACACTGCTGGTGTTAAATTAACCACCCAAGCCCTGATAGAGGGAGGATAAATCAAGGTCAGCACTACAATTTTCCCTTTTTGGTGTAACATATAACACTCAGTTGTTTTTTGTATATTCAAAACCCATTCTGATTCAAAATATTCTCATCTGTTATTTTCATAGTTTCACGATCAAAACGAATCGATGATACAAAAGGAAGTCTAGCTGCAGTACAATAGGCACCAAAATGAAATTAACCCAGCTGTCTGATCTTTTTACTCTTTGCATCCTGCCAGGAAAAAAAAAGCAGCTCAAATCCTTCATTATGCGAACAAATGCATTTGCACTTTCCTACAACAAAAGACAACTAAGATATGCAAATGCTGAACAGGCAGACTTACCACTTTTAAGAGTAAAGAGGCTTTTTCTTGTTAGTGCATGTGATGGTTTAGTGTACTTTCAGCATCCCCTGATGTAGCAGCTCAATAGAAACTCAGCTCCTCCACCATCTTGTTGTCACGTGACTCCTGCTGCATCTAAATAAGGATGATCACCTGCCTCCAGACGGCCCTTGTACTGGAAGGCTGCACGGCTGTTTGCTCTGCCTGTGTTGATGAACAGGCTCCTGAATGGCTGGGTGTACAATGCCCCTGGAGGCCTGAGCTATTGCTCCTGAAATATCCTCATAAACACTCACTTGCTACTGATGGAGAGAGATTACTCAATTCTGCTTTTGTTAAACAGCCTGAGGCAGCAGGCAGCAGGGAACTGTGTTTGGTAGCTCAGACACAAAGGGAGAAATTAGCAAACGCAAAACAGTTTAAGCAAACTCCTGACTAGATAAACAATAAGAAGAACTGAGTACTGGAAAGTCTTCTTTTTCTAAATAAAGTGATCAGTACGAGTTTAAACTTAAGCCCCTTTCATACTGGCATGATCTACCTGGGTCAGAACCTACCCATGCAGGACCTGGTGTCATGCGGGTCGGGTATGAGATTTCACACTGCTTTTGATAAAACAGGGTTGACCTGGGTGACAGATGCAAGTAAACAATGTGCATATCAATGTGCATAGCAATGTTACAGACGGTTCCATCCAAGCTCCTCTGGATTGAACTGTCTGCCCAAATGTTGATTAGAGAAAATGTTTCTTCATCCCTGCTGCAATCTGGCTCATTGTGTGTCTCAAGCAACAAAAATATGGCTTAACAGAATAAACAGAAACATTTCTTGCGGAAGTGAAACTTTCACCCAGACCTGGCTGTTTGTTATTGCGTCAGCTCATGAACGGCCATCAAGCATTTTGTTCCTCTCAACCCGGGTCAAAGCGTGTCAACCCACATCCTGAGGTGGGTCACTGGAACCCGGGTTTACCCGGGTTTGACCCAGGTACTCTACTCAGGATTGTGACCCAGTTAGCCAGGACCAGGGTCCAGACCTTGTAGGAGTGCCAGTGTGAAAGGGGCTTTAATGAGCTATTGGAAACAAAATAATCTCTACATTGCATGTCATCTCTCACTGATTGTACTCATGCACAGTTTGTTTTTGCTATACAAATTAGCATTTGCATTTATGTGCTGCAATTGAAACTTGAGTCCCACAATACACCACAGATAATAGTGCTAAAGATCTCTTTTAGAATGTAATTTCAGTATTTCTAAAATTTGGTTTGCAAGCTCCTTAACCGATTACATTAAAATCACTGTCCCAAAACTTACAGTAAACTTCTATGTAAAGTAAAATTTATAAGATAGTCAAGCAGACAAACACTTGTCTTGTCACTAGTGTCTTCCTCAATGTTCTATGTACATTTGTGTTCATATTGTAATGTAAAGCACATATATTAAATAATGATGTGATATCTTAGGTTTGCTCCCTCATGGTGCTCGACCGTGCTGCCCAGCCGTGTGGCGATCGCTTAATAGGCACGCTTGAGACTTGACATTGTTTTTTGGGGCAGTGTGACAGGGAGAGAATGAATCTGCAAATCTCCCTCCCAACCTGAAAGGGAACAATGTAAGGCTAGAAGTATGCCCAACAGGAAATTCACTGGCTCAAAGGTCACCATAGGGGCGGAAGTTAGACCGGAAGTCGGTCATCTTGCTGCAGGGCTAATCTGTGGAGGACCCAGATTTCTTTACTGTGAACAGCTGTGTTCTGTGCAGTGACTGGACTAGAGGCGGCGACACGCTGATCACAGGAGTCTGGTAGTATTTAGGGATTACAGTTTTGCTGAGTTCTTGGCACTTAGCGAGCTGGAAGCTGTTTATTTATTTTCTTCTGCACAGATGGCAGCGGGAGCCCTTGGAGCTGAAAACACTCTAATAACCACTGTACTTGGAACCAAGAGTCACGTCACCCAACCCTACTGCACCACCCCGTCACGCACCAAGAGTCACATCACTCAACCCTACTGCAGCACCCCGTCACGCACCAAGAGTCACGTCACTCAACCCTACTGCACCACCCCGTCACGCACCAAGAGTCACGTCATCCAACCCTACTGCACCACCCCGTAATACACACTAAGAGTCACGTCACCCAACCCTACTGCACCACCCCATCACGCACCAAGAGTCACATCACCCAACCCTACAGCGCCACCCTGTCACGCATCAAGAGTCACGTCACCCAACTCTACCGCACAACCCCGTAACACACACCAAGAGTCACATCACCCAACCCTACTGCACCACCCCATCACGCACCAAGAGTCACGTCACCCAACCCTACTGCACCACCCCGTCATGCATCAAGAGTCACGTCACCCAACTCTACTGCACCACCCCGTAACACACACCAAGAGTCACGTCACCCAACCCTACTGCACCACCCCGTCACATACCAAGAGTCACGTCACCCAACTCTACTGCACTACACCATCAAGCACCTTCTGGACCCCCACATATTATTTGTATTTGCGTACCTGTTGGTATGGACTCATTGATTTCAATATGCATCGTTGTATAAATTATTTGCCTGAAATATTAAAAGGCCTTGCAGGTTAAAGATGCCATTTGAGACTCTTTTTATTTTGTTTGAACTGCACCTATACCATCTCACCTGCCACATCCTGATAGGCAGATAGAGTCCTTAGACAAAAGCGATAAATTAGGTGCCTGTAACAACGCAGCCATAACTGGAGGAAACTAGGCCAATCCCAGCTTTTCTACATCGTGTACCCTCCAGAAGCCAGCCGCAGCTGTAGCCGGGTGACCCCAGGATGACTGGATCTCACAGAGAATCCGGGTGCACTGGATGTGGGCTCATGTGAAAGGTGGCAGATAGGAGTGACTGCCTCACTTGCTATAGGCCAAGGCCCTGCAAGACTGGTACGGTACGCTCAGTAGGGTACGGTACGCTCGGTACGGTATGTACCGGTGCAGTAACCTCATTCCCTGTACCGAATACTGGGTCAGGAGTGGAGTGGGTCAGGTCTGTGACCTACAGGTCTACTCGGTTCACTTACCACAAAAAGCAATATATAGGGATGCCCACCTATATTGCTTATGGCAAACCCAAACTGTCCGAACGCATACAAGACTACTTTTAGAGCCTCTAATTTAATTATCGCATTACTCAGTGTAATATACAATTAGCGAATAATAAATGCAGATACGTACTCATCTGACTATCTGAAAAATTATGCTGGTATCTGTGCGTGCAGTCTTCTTATGCCCTCGGGGGGCCGACATGACTGTGTTATAGTCACTGGTGCAAAGCTTTGATATATCTACTTAGGTTCGGGGTCTTTAGGTGGTAAACACCCATACAGTAATGGTTCAATTTTGTACTTGATAGGGAACTTCATAGCTGTCTTCCGAGAGTGTAAAGCGTGTACACTTTTTGTGAAAAGCCCCCTTTATAATCCATTTACAAAAACAATTATTATTGTGTAATCTACCCGTTATGGAAAACTTTAGACCTTAATCTTGGAAAGTCCTTTATGTATAGAATATCCAAGCAAATAGTGATAACTAAGCAGGAGTTTTTGCCAACATAAAAGATTTTTTATAATTTTTTATTTACAGATTCTACTCCAAACAACTTTCGAACCAGGGGTCAAAGATCAAAATCTAATGCATCAATTCACAAAATACATTTGATCAATGAATCCCTTCAAACCCTAATATTCTTGAACTATTGAGGCAGCACCTCAGCCATGCACAAATTAGGAGATGAATAAGCAAACATGTGCTTTTAATGCAGCATTGTAAATATAAGTTCTTACACAAATTACCTTCTACCTAACTGGATTACTTGGCATGTTATGCCTTTACGGCCAATGTAACCTAACCAGTTACATAAAGGTTTCCACTGTTTCAAACAGAACTGGGCATCATGGAAAAAGCTCCACAGCACTCCCTAGAGAGGAACATTTACTGGTTTGAATGTTTCTATTTTTAGAAATTAAGTATAATATTGCTGTAAGTGCATGTGAGAGCAAGGTAGAATGTATAAAAACAGCTGCATCCAATGCAAATTAACCTCAAACTAAATCGTGGCAGCGCCTGTTATAAAAGTAATGAGATTTGTAACATTTTTGAGCTCTAACACAATGATTTCAAAAAGATTTCTAACTCAGTTTACTATATATTTATGAATATTTGTTTAGGTTTTCCTGGTGTTGCTGATTTTAACATGACTTTCATTAATGTTAACTACAATATGTGGATGTTTCCTTTGTCCCACACATCGATTAGTGCCCGTTGATAAAGGCTCTAGCATGTGGTTGTTGACCACAACAGAAGTTATGTCCCGAGTTGAAGGCAAGGACGCAAATAAAAGTTAAGGTCAACTGCTACAGTGCCTTCATCGAAAGGGCACTAACTCTATTAGTATATCATTTTTCTCACCAGCGCGAGAGGGAGAAGCCTCTCTGTCTTAAGTGCGACAGGGAGAAGCACGAGTGGGAGGAGCCACGCCTACCCCAGCGACTGAAGGTGAGCCGCACCAATCCCCCGCGACTGAGGGAGAGCCGCATCAATCCCCAGTGATGGAGGGAGACTATGTGCTGCTCTTGCCTCCACCTCCAGAGGGAGACTACCCACTGCTCCCACCTTTGCCGCCAGGAGACCACCGGAAGCTTCCACCTCCACCATCAGAGGTAGACTACCTGCAACTCCAACCTCCACTGCCAGAGGGAGAATACTTGCTGCTCCCACCCCCACCGTCAGGGGAGGACTACCTGCCGCTCCTACCTCCATCACCTAGGGTTGCCTGTCCCACATCGCCTTTGGTTGCCTGTCCTGAACCGTCTGGGGTTGCTTGACCCGCACTGCCTGGGGCTGCCAAGCCTGCAATGCCTGGGGCTGCTGACCTGCAATGTCTGAAGAGGCCTGCTCACCATCGCCTGGGGAGGCCAGCTCACCATCACCTGTGGAAGCCTGCTTGCCATTGCCTGGGGTCGCCTGCTCGCCGTTGCCTTGGGTTAGCTGTGAGCTATTGCCTGATTACTGCCCTGGATGTCATTTGCTGGGATTTTCTGGGGCTGCAGGAGCCAGGGGGAGGTGGCCTTCGCTGTGTTGTGTGTGTGTTTCTTCCGGGTCTGATGTCACCGCTTTAATCAGAAAACACAGGACTTTGGGGAAACAGACCCGTCAAACAGCCGCGCGTGTTTTTCTGATAACAAACAAGCGAGGCAGTCTTCCCAGCGACAGTGTGTGGAAGCGACAGTGAGTGGGAGAAGTACAGGCGTGGAAAAGTATAGAGCAGTTTAGAAGCAGTTTGAAAGCAGGTTGACGGCTGCAGAAGAAACTAAACTTCAAAAAAAAAAACCTCAACATGGTCTTCAATACCTGCTTGATGTGGGAAATCCAAGAAAACCCAGCGGAGCTAAACCAAGTGTGCGTAAAGTGCCGCGCGATCCAGGACTTGCATAAACTAGTAAGTATGCTAGAAATGGAGCTGGAAGAAGTGAGACAGCAACAGGATCTTGAGGAACTGGCACACCCACAATTCATGGAAGTCTGCATCACCCCTAACAGACTGAAAGCCACCAGGGAGATAGAAGGTCAGAACAGCTGGGTTCAGGTAGGCAGAAGCAGGGAAAAAAAGAAACTTCGTCAAACACAACCACCAGAAATCAAAACAACCAACAAATTTGAGTCACTGCAGAATTTTGATGAGCAGAACCAACAACAAGAGAATGAAAGGAACAACATCCAGGACCCTATTGACAGTGGTGACCAGACAGCAAAAAGAAAGGAGGTCATGATTGTTGGGGACTCCATATTGAGAAACACAGCAAGTTCAATTTGCAGTTTGGACCCCCTTACTACAACAGTGTGCTGCCTTCCGGGAGCCTCGGTCAAGCACATCACTGAGAACGTGGACAGGCTCCTAGAACGAACAGGAGACGACCCGGTAGTAGTCGTCCACATCGGTACAAACAACATTGGAAGAGACAGACCAAAATCCCTGCAAAACAAATTCAGAGAGCTAGGAAGGAAATTAAAAGAGAAAACCAAAACTGTGGTATTATCTGGTATACTACCGGCACCTTGCAAAGGACCATATGGACAGCTGGAAATAATTAATCAAAACGCATGGCTGAAGATGTGGTGCACACGGGAAGGCTTCACCTATCTTGATCATTGGACCACATTCTACAACGAGGACTATCTGTATAGACAGGATGGACTGCATTTAAATAACAAGGGAACCAGTCTACTTGGAGAAAAGATCCTCGAGCAGGTTCAGAAGCATTTAAACTAGAAAGGAAGGTGGGAGAAATCAACAAAAAAACAGAAGGGAGACCGCATCAAAACAAGAACAACAACTCAGGTAAGACAACCATTAAATGTATTTATCTAAATGCTAGAAGTATCAGAAACAAAATTCTAGAACTTGAAGCTACTGCACTAACAGGTAACTATGATGTGATAGGTGTTACAGAAACGTGGTTGTCTGAGAGTGATGGGGACGAATATAATATTTGTGGGTATACACTGTATAGGAAAGACAGGCAGGACAGAAGAGGAGGAGGGGTAGCGCTATACATAAGAAACAGTCTTGAAGCCCAGGTGTTAAACCTGGACAAAGAAAATAAAACCGAATCAATATGGGTCAGAATAACGGACAAAAATTCAAAGGGCATAATAATAGGAGCATGCTATAGACCGCCAGATTCAGACGGTGAGCAAAATAACATGTTATACACTGACATTAGAAATGCCTGTAGCAAAGAAGAAACCATACTAATGGGGGATTTCAACTTCCCCCAGATAAAATGGGAAAACCCGGTGGGTAGCACGAAGGATGAAATAGAAATGGTGGAAATGACAAATGACTGCTTCCTAACACAATTTGTCAAGGCACCGACTAGAGGGGAGGCATGCCTTGATTTAGTCTTTTCAAATAACGAAGATAGAATAACTAAAACAGAGGTCAGAGAACCACTGGCAAACTCAGACCACAACATGGTCTCATTTGAAGTGTTTTTTAAAACCCCAAAAGTAATGACTAAAGCTAAGGTTTACAATTTTAGAAAAGCAAACTATGAAGGTATGAAACAGAGACTAACAGAAGTAGATTGGAGTAAAATAGAGAAAACACCCACAGAAGAAGGATGGTTGTTCTTCAAAAATGTAGTACTAGTGGTGCAAAACAATTACATCCCTAAAGTAGACAAATCTAAATGTAAAACTAAATTGCCAAAATGATTTAATAGATCAATTAAAAAAAAATATTCAGTGAAAAAAGACACTTTACAGAGCATTAAAAAAGGACCAAAAAGAAAGTACACAGAAAGAGTACACAGAACTGCAAACGCAAGTCAAAAAGGAAGTTAGAAAGGCCAAGAGAGAAATAGAAATGAACATTGCTAAGGGAGCTAAAACCAATTCCAGAATGTTTTTCCAATATTACAACAGCAAGCGAACATTCAAAGAGGAGATTAAATGTTTAAGAGATACAAATGGCAAAATCGTAGATGAAGAAAAAAAAAAGCAAATATATTAAATGATTACTTTTCACAAGTTTTTACAAAGGAAGATACTGACAACATGCCCGACATGTCATCCAGTTCCTATCCAGTTTTAAATAACTTTAGCATAACTGAGGCAGAAGTGTTAAAGGGACTAGGAGCTCTTAAAATAAACAAATGCCCTGGGCCGGATGAGATCCTCCCAGTAGTACTCAAAGAAATGAAAGAAGTTATTTACAAACCACTAACCAAGATCATGCAACAGTCTCTTGACACAGGGGTGGTACCGACAGACTGGAAAATTGCAAATGTAATACTGATCCACAAAAAGGGAAACAAAACTGAACCAGGTAACTACAGACCAGTAAGCCTGACTTCTATTATATGCAAACTTATGGAAACTATAATAAGATCCAAAATGGAAAATTACATATATGGTAACAGGGTCCTGGGAGACAGTCAACATGGTTTTAGGAAAGGGAGATCGTGTCTAACTAACTTACTTGATTTTTTTGAGGATGCAACATCGATAATGGATAATTGCAAAGCATATGACATGCTTTATTTAGATTTCCAGAAAGCTTTTGACAAAGTCCCGCACAAAAGATTAATTCTCAAACTGAACGCAGTGGGGATTCAAGGAAACACATGTACATGGATTAGGGAGTGGTTAACATGTAGAAAACAGAAAGTACTGATTAGAGGAAAAACCTCAGAATGGAGTGTGGTAACCAGTGGAGTACCACAGGGATCAGTATTAGGTCCTCTGCTATTCCTAATCTACATTAATGATTTAGATTCTGGTATAGTAAGCAAACTTGTTAAATTTGCAGACGACACAAAAGTAGGAGGAGTGGCAAACACTGTTGCAGCAGCAAAGGTCATTCAAAATGATCTAGACAAGATTCAGAACTGGGCAGACACATGGCAAATGACATTTAATAGAGAAAAGTGTAAGGTACTGCACGCAGGAAATAAAAATGTACATTATAAATATCATATGGGAGATACTGAAATTGGAGAAGGAATCTATGAAAAAGACCTAGGAGTTTTTGTTGACTCAGAAATGTCTTCATCTAGACAATGTGGGGAAGCCATAAAAAAGGCTAACAAGATGTTCGGATACATTGTGAAAAGTGCTGAATTTAAATCAAGGGAAGTAATGTTAAAACTGTACAATGCACTAGTAAGACCTCATCTTGAATACTGTGTGCAGTTCTGGTCACCTCGCTATAAAAAAGATATTGCTGCTCTAGAAAGAGTGCAAAGAAGAGCGACCAGAATTATTCCGGGCTTAAAAGGCATGTCATATGCAGACAGGCTAAAAGAATTGAATCTGTTCAGTCTTGAACAAAGAAGACTATGTGGCGACCTAATTCAAGCATTCAAAATTCTAAAAGGTATTGACAGTGTCGACCCAAGGGACTTTTTCAGCCTGAAAAAAGAAACAAGGACGAGGGGTCACAAATGGAGATTAGACAAAGGGGCACTCAGAACAGAAAATAGGAGGCACTTTTTTACACAGAGAATTGTGAGGGTCTGGAATCAACTCCCCAGTAATGTTGTTGAAGCTGACACCCTGAGATCCTTCAAGAAGCTGCTTGATGAGATTCTAGGATTAATAAGCTACTAACAACCAAACAAGCAAGATGGGCCGAATGGCCTCCTCTCGTTTGTAAACTTTTTTATGTTCTTATGAAACCAGCTTCCCACAAATATGTATTCCCTTTTAATGTTTTTCAGAGAACTACTGATGCTGTATACATCCAAAAAAAAAAAAAACATTTCCTGGTACAGTGATGCATTTTCCTGGGATGACAGTCTAAGTTTGTGGATGTAGAGAAAGAGAAAAAATCTACCATATGTTAAAAAAAAAGAAATAAAAGAGACACAGGATCCTATATATAACTAAATCATGACAAAACATAACTTAAAGACAGAAAGACTGACATCTCCTTATATCCCCATACTCTGATACTTACATTAACATGTGCTAATCATTTTGTTTCTCAATGTCTGCAATGTGCAAATGAGTTTTGGTTTACATTCATGTCACAGGGTTTGGTGTGGTCTCCACCACCTCCAAATGATAAAGTGCAGTAAATCTCCTGATTGTCCCAGAAAGAGGAACATATGTAGATTGTTCCCTAGATATAAGTAATATCTTAAGCACACTGTGCAAGTGCACACTTTTTCTATTTGTTACCGAAACTAAATTAAATGTGTAATCACTGCTTAAGTCTCTGCATATCAAGTTCACATAGCATACACCAAACATCAGGGGAATGCTTCTCTGTTAATCACATTCTGAAGCTCTTGTGCGGCTTAATTAAAAGGGCATTGCTTATGCACTTCATTAGAACAGAACATACTGAGGTTTGATGATACATTTTAAATACCTCCAATATGTAGCACACACGTCTGTTCCTGAAGTAACTTATCAAGGTGTTACACAATTAGCATCCCTGATATTTATTCTGTTACGTATAACAGATGGATCTCCATGCTGGAAGTTTAAACGATAATGGGCAAGGCTACAAATCTAACAGAATGTGAAAGAGGGCTGATAGCAGGCTTTCTGTTGGCAGGGCATTTCGATGCCAGAAAAGGCTAAATTACTGTTAATTCAGAAGAAACGGACTCAAACGCTTGATGATGACTTTGAATCAAAAGCTCTGTCCCCTTCTGGGGAATAGACTGCTCCAAAGGAATTAGAGGCAGTAATACTTTCATTTAATTGTTCTGCTGGAATAAATGACGATTCAGTTTCAGTTCCACCCTGGCTTACCACAGAGGCCCTATACCCCTCACAGCGTAATAGAGAATCATTAATTATTTTTGCTGTGCTAGGTCTGGATTCCCAGTTTGAACAATATGGAATTATTAATTATTATTGCTGTGCTAGGTCTGGATTCCCAGTTTGAGCAATAGAGATTTTTTTTTTTTTTTTTTTTTTCTATGCTAGGTCTGGATTCCCAATTTGAACAAATTTCATTGTCTTCCCTGTATGTGACAAATAACCCATTACAGATGCTTTCTTAAATTTGATTGGTCAAATTTCTAAATAGACAAAACATAATTAAATGTACACAGTGTGCAAAATGTGAAATGAAGTTAAACATAAAATAAAATTAAGCTTTATAATATTGTGAATTAAGAAATATGAATCATCTCATGGTGTATTATTTGTGACTGTGATGCACGGACTATGTTAACAGAAATAAAATATGTCTACATGCTTCATTCTCGTTATAAATGTGTTGTTTTGTTTAAGGCCACTAGATGTCCTGTCTGTATCACAAACAGTACACCAGCTTTCATTTAGTTTAACAATTAGCAAATGTTTTCTGTTTTTAAAAGATTATGCAGATGTATTGAATTTTATAGATTACCTTAATGGTTGTATTTTAATTGCAATCCTTCTCTAAAACAGATACTTCTACAATATTTAAATTGATTATGAATACAATCAACATTTATTTATATTTTTCAAACACACAAAAAAAAAAGAAAAACCCTGAATTTCTAAAGTATTGTGGCTTACAAAATGGCCATCTGGGTGTGCAGTTGTAATTGCTGTCTGTTTTGAAACTGTGTTTATATAGAGAGCGACATTACAGTTGCGCAGCCTTAGTGTTTATTTCTAAATCCCTCCATTTTAGAACATCCACTTTTTCAGTGGCTGAAAGAGGACAATAGTTAGTAAGCCAGGTAAAATACTTAAAAGAAAAATCCTGTAAAAAAGATGTTTATAGCAATCGCCGGTTTTACAAATCTGTAAAAATTATAGAAATCTATAGATATTATTATTTAGCAGATACCTTTATCCAAGATGACTTACAGAGACTAGGGTCTGTGAACTATGCATCATCTGCAGAGTCACTTACATCAACTTATAGTTTTTCTATAAATTGCTAATCATTTAAATAGGCAAGAAATTAAACAGAAAATGCGGATGGTATGTGACTAGTTCCGAGAAACCCAGTCCAAGAAGGAGGAAAGGTTCTACATGCCCTGTTTTTTTTCAGAATTACTGAAAAATGATATGGTGCCAGCAACAAGGTTATGCTAAACCCGTTATGGTAACCTTGATCACCAACTGCATTGATTAATTGAGACTTATTAATGGTTGTATAACTGGTTGGACAGTATAATTGCGAGTTCAATGTAATAAATCGGATATACTCTTAAGAGCCTAATTACAAACTGCTGGCATCCTATCACTGGAGAAGGACAAGGGATATCTTTTTCAGAACAGGTCACACATTACCTGCAAGATATAGATTTTCCAATTGGTATTCTTACTAACTGTCAAATAAATGATATACAGGAATTGTCATTAAACACACTGTGCAGAAAAACACTGTGGACTAGCTTTAAATAGACCTGGGTTACACATAATGCTTGTAGTATTAGTCCTATTTAAATGCCTAAATAGGCAAACGTCACCTCCAGCCGTCATTTACGACGGCTGGAGAAAAAAATACAAATTAGCACCCTCTTAATAGAGGATGCTAAATAGTTAGGCATTTAACTAATTCAACGAAAACCGGTCAAAAAGTCTGCAAATTAAATGTTCAAAACAAAAGGGGAGGTGGTACAGAGCACGCCCCCTAGAGTCCACTGGTCGACAAACGATGCCATGTCGCCAGCAGACTCCGCGTGGGCGTGCTCTAAATTAATCCTAGAACAGACGAGGGCCCTGAACATGGCTCCGGCTTGTAGTATTAGTAATAGTTGTAACAGTGTAGTAGTATTAACTAATTTATTGCTGAACCAATTTGGCTCAAGAGGAAAAAAGCATGTTTGATCATATCACACAGGTTTCAAGGTGATTTAAATTATAAGAAGGGATGTGTTGAAAAATACCTTTCACAAGTTATATTTTCCAGTTTCTGAATGTAATAAATGTAATTGGATAATAATGTGACTACAGCATACATTTTTATCTTAAGTCATGCCCTATCATTACAACACAGCAGGCCTATTATTTATTACAGTTTGAGGTCAAAAATGAACACATCAAGACTGACCCCTGTGGTCACATGATCCAAAAACAATGTGCAATCTCGATTTAGCGTATACAGTATTTATAATTGCTGTCTATGGTGGTTGGTGTCATTACGGTACATGATCTTGTGCACACATAGGGAGTAAGCTTTTGTTTTTTAAAGGCGTGATTCTTCCTAATGTACAGCATCTGTCAATACAGCACCTGAGGGGAGTTTTTCATGATGGATGCAGTCCATTATTTTGCAGTGAAGTAGTTAAAGAATTAGTCATAATATCTGTACAATATGTTACGCAAAATGGCATCATTTTCATTTCCTGAAAACATACATTTGGCAAGTATACTGTATAATTTCCTCAAATACAATACATTAACTTAATGTTAGTTTAAAAAAAAAGAAAGGACTGCGCTAACTGCTCCATCTAGTGTTAGAAACATTTTCTGACTATATCTCACAGGATTTATTTTGTGCATACAGCGTATGAACATATCTTTGCTGTCAAATTTCTCAATAGGCTCTAACTTTCAGTTTACTTTCAGTTTCTTAATAGAGGTCTCTACTTAAATTATATGTTGTGCATATCTTAATATCTCTTAGCATCTTGTAGAGAATACATCAACAAGAAACACATACATATATATTATATCAAGAAGGAGCTTTTCCAGGAATATATTTCACATTTAATGTGTTTTTACAAGTTCTGTATGATATTTAAGTGAATTGCTGAAATATTTTTTCTATTTCCACTTATATGTGTACACTACAGCCTGTTCAAATCCCTTTGCGGCCTTGTTCCCCGCATGAAGCCAGCGGCTTGAGTCGTTCACTCCCAGGCACCCAGCAACTTAAGTCATCTGACATCTTTTGCTATTTAGCACCATACCAGACATTTTATGCTATTTATATAATTGTTAAACTACAGTTTTTTGTTGAAAAAATCTTTTCTCATTGTGTTATTTCTGTCTTTCAGATAATCACGCACATGGCTGTCTGTAACGTGGTGTTTGTACACGTACAGTAAGAGCAGCTGCTTGCTTCAGCAGCAGCATTGCACAGGACCGAGATACTCGCTTCGGCGTTGTTGTTGGTTTGCATCACAACCACAGTATCTCACTGCCATTTTGGTGAACAGTTATTTTGCATCACTATTGTGAAGGCTGTTAGTTTATTCTAACAAGCAGGCTTCCTTCAGTCTCGTGTCGGTACTGACTGAGTGGTTTTGCCAGTGGCTTTTACAGGTGGGAATCCCTGTACGTTGCCACCCATGGTAACTGCGGCCTGGTAGGCATATGCAATGTGGCGGTGTGGGCTACTAAATGTGTTAGATCCTCAAAACCTTAGTTTTAGAGCTAGTGTTAAGGGCGGCTTCCCAGGCGACTCTTACAACAGGCATTGAGGTGAAATTCTCCCTCAGTTTTTCACCCTAACTACCTGTTATTGGCTTAGGTATACTCACCCATTTGGTAATGGTTACATTTTATACGAAAAGGGAACATTACATTATTATCATAACCCTGCTTCCCTGAAATAGAAATGTAACCATTAACCTTCAAGGTCACTGCGTCCATTATTCACATCAGGCTTGAAGTAAAAATGACACTGAGGCTCAAACAGCAGCTTTGCTATAAAGTATTCAGGATAAAGTATTTTGGAATGTAACAGAGAGAGAATGATTCCGAGCTGTAGGATTACCTCTCAACCAGAAGGGGTGTTTGATAAGGTCAGTGTTGCACTTTCTTTCAGATGGCCAAACTCAAGGCTGGGACGGAACCGAAAATCGGTCATCTCGGAGGCGTAACTGCAGTAACACTGAACAACTATATTGAAAATCAGCTGGGTGCTGCATGGCACCAGTCTGATTACAGACAGGAGTTTTGTGTTTCAACAGAGGGCAGTTACATTGACATTGACCTGAGGCTGTGTGTTAATTTGCCGGAGCTCGGCTTGGTTTGTGTATTGCAGAGGAATAGGACCGGGACGCTGCCGCCATGGAGCCGGTAGAGGATCCACAGCATTTTCCCCTGCACAGCACAGCACCTCACTGCACGGTACGGTCAGACCCTGCAGCACTAAACCTGGACTGCAACAGCACAGCTGCAGGATCGGGAGCAGAGCTGCACAGTGCTGCCCAGCAGCAGGATTATTTATTATTGTTATTTTGGGACTGAGACTTGTTTTGCTGCCAAGTTACCATTGCTGGTAATTGACAGCATTTGTTATGAGCTAACTTTTTGTTACTTTGATTTAAATAAACAACCAGGCTGCTTACAAAGCCTATTATTGTTTGGGCTGCCTTTGGTTATTTTGCACCACAACGCCATCCTTGGTAATAGGTAAACACCCATTCAATAATGGTTACATTTCATACTTAAAAGGGAACAGGAGGAAATAGTAATATCACACTGTATGAAGCAAAATAACACCACTTCACTTATAAACTTATACACAACCTTCATACAACTTACTAACTTAAAAATAAAAAATAAGGATTAACTCTTGAAATTATTATTATTATTATTATTATTATTATTATTATTATTATTATTATTATTATTATTATTATTATTACTCATTACTCTAGACCAGGCATGCTATATTCAGACTTTTTCATTATTTATCTCTCAAGGGTTTCTTATGGCTATTGTATTATTTGCTTATTTGTATGGGTTATACACATGTATATCTATCTCCATATATTAATAGGAGTAAAACAGTTAAATATTTTGCATATGAAGTGCGGAAGCAGTGCTCTCCCGACATTCCATGCTGACCCCGCAGCATTACACTTCTGACGTATGGTTCAGTGTTAGAAGTTATTGATGTATCCAGTTTTCTACAGTCCTTTCATACGCTCACAAAAATAACACCCTAACTATAAAACACTCAATAGTGGCAGATGTAATAATACTAAAATAAACTTCTTAATTCAATGACAAATGTTTTGACTACTGTATATGTCTTAAGAAAGACTTCTTAAATACTGTCACCTTACCTAAATCATTAGCATAGAACCTTCCCTGGTGTTTTACATGCAAAATTTTCATATAAGAAAACACACAGTGAGACTGAAATTCACTGTATGTGTTTGATTTTCACAACCTCAAAGGGCCCCATTTTATTGACCAAAATAGTTGCATTTAGAGCCATCACTGTTTAGTTTAGTTGAATAAACATCTTTAAATAAAAATAAAGCTGATGAGGAGTCACTGACTGCATCACTGACCTTGAAAATTATTCTTTGATATCCTTCTCTACACCCTCTGGGGCTGATAAGCAAATCTTTGCCTTGGGCTCCTGGCACAGAGGTTCATGGGTGACATTTGAATAGCTACCCGAAAACAATAAAATCTCAAACTCACAACCTATTCACCACCAGCAGCACAAAATATTACATTGCACATAGTTTGTTTAAATACAGTTTTAACATGATGTTAAAGTAACGCATTAGTTAGCAAATGTTTTGCTATGGTTCACAAAACTTTTCTCAAGGAGTGTGTTTGTAAACAGACATTAAAGGTCTTTGTAGCTTTTGATGGCATGGTAACTATATCTTAAGAAGCAAGTAAACAATGTGCTTGTTATTTTCTCCTTATTGAAGGTGCACTATAGAAAACAGATACTGTACCTCTACATATCCAGGGATAACCCAACAGATGAACAGATATAGTGTGATTATTCAGTACCTGTGAAGTACATTTCTTTTTACCACAGTGCTAAAAATATTTTTGTTTTTATTGGATTGTACTACAAATGCAAGCCTCTAGAGGATAAACCCAATGCTAAACTTAATGTTAACCTGTCTCCAATCTAGTGTCACTCTATTAGACAGAAATGTATTTAAATTTAATATCTATATAGTGCAATGCATTATTATTTTCTAAATCCAAAAATACAATAAGCTAAAGAAAAAACTTAATTAGATACTTTAAATACTGTGCACTAATGATGCATTTAATGCATAATTGATGAGGCATATGCAGTTTTATAAACAGTTCTGCTTGTGCATTCCCCCTGGAGTTCAAATAACAGATTCCCTTAGCAAGGGAGCCAAAAAATACATTTACCCTTTCATCAGGACCATTACCATTTAATACCCAGGGTTTCATTGTGAAAGCTTCCCTATGCCAGAGGAAATATTCCAAAACTTCATGTAGGTTTATGCATAAGCATAGAGAGACATATTTCCTCTGTATTCTTGTTTCTGTCCAAGAGGAATAGACACTTCTCACATGTCAGATTTTAACTGTTTTGAATCCCAAATAACATTTACATTTCCGGTAATACTTTTCAGCAGTTCCAAATTTCGGTCAGTTGCTTTGCTTTGCCTTATGTTATTTATGTGGTACCACTGGCCTTTTTGACATTGACAATTTTGTACCTTTAATTTGAGCCAGGTGAAAAGCCTTAAACACACCAAAGTAACTGAATACCCAAGACAACAAATTAGAAACATTTATAGTTTTAGCTGTTTTAGTTACTTACCAAACATCCTTAGCTGAAAGATATTCTTCGAGAAATTCCACCCCTATTTTCACCATTGGGTGTTCGACTACACTGCCACCTAGTGGACTAGATAGTGGGAGCATGTTTTCTAACTGTTCTGTTCTCTGTTAAATCAGCATGTACAAGACTGGTTTTCATATCTGAGGAGTCGAACACTTTTATCACAGTTTCTGTAATCTGTTCCCCAAGCAAGTCTATCTCCTTGCCTGTAGATTCATAAGGAGTGCCAATACCATGTAACAAGAAGCTCTCTGCTTCATCTACAACAGTGCTGCTACTTCGGAAGGAAGCTTCCTTGACTGAATTTCCAAAACTGGACCCAGTTTTGTCTTCTAACTCTCTTTCCACTCTCTGGAAAATAAGCTGGTACAGGACAGGTATTCAGCTTAAAGGAATTTAAAACATCCATTTCAGTTTCTTTAATCTATTTCTTGCCTACAGAATCACAAGGTGCATTACTATAATGTAAAAATAAACTTTCAGCTTTATCTGGACCATTACTTGTAAATGGTGAGCAGACTTTCTTGACTGAAATTTCTGAACCTGACCCAGTTGTGTCAGTTATTGTTGAGCTTTCTTGAGGTGAGCTATCCAGATTGTTGCTTCTTTCTACAAGCATCCAATTCTGTCTTTCATCTGGAGATTCCTTATTGTCCTTTGGCTAATCTTGGGATTCTTTGACCCCAGCAGCAGTACCATCACCAACTGTGTGAAAACAAACACTGTCGAAATCAAGGAAACTATATTTCTCTGGGTTAGCCAAACTCTGCTTTAATGTTTCTTGCGGGTCTGTTGTTATCATCTGTGTTGACTTCTTCAGAAACCTGATCTTCTTGCCTGTGTTCTGCAATGTCCTCTTTAAGCAATGCACTTTCCCTGACTGAAACAGTGTAATTCATTTCCAATCCAAATGATTCTTCATCTGAATGTATCCCAATATTCCCATTGCTCCCCATTTCAAGCAGCTCAGGGCTGGTCTTATATCCATCTATGGACTCAATGTCCAATGAGCCATGGCCTACCTCTGTAAAGGATACTGAAGACGCATTTGATGCAACATCTACCACCAAATTGTGGCCTTGTCGGTCACAGCACACTTCCAAAAAGCTGTTACTACCATTTTCACTTGAGTCAATTACATGTTCTTTATATTCTTCATGGGAATTTATGTTTTGTGCAAATGAACACTCACCCTGTGTTGCTGCTTCTGGGTTTCCCAAATTTTCTTCTGGAGTCAGATCTTCCCAACATCAATATGTTGGACCTCAGGCGACATACTAAAATATGACACTTTGCTATCAGATAGATGCTTTCCATTTTGCACTGAGGTACACATACTTTCTGCACTCTTAGCCATAACAAACTCCTGCACTACTTGACTGAATGATGCTCCATCTGGTGTTGTAAAGGTGTATTTAGCTGGTGCCATTGCTCCACCTGCTGGGATCAAAGGGTTATTGTCTTCTGTTACTTGTTTAGAAGATTCCATGGTGCACCGGTTTTCTTTTTTAATATCATTCTGTGCGACTGCTCAGTTTCTTACCCATGTAAGGTGATTCCTGAATGATTGTAATTTCATCTTCTGTTGTTTCAAAACCAGTGAAATCTGGTGGCGAAGCCACAACAGATGAAAACACATCTGAAAAAAGCCCTGAATGCATCCATTGGCTGATGGGGTTCACTGGTAGATATTTGCTTTACTTCCAAAGCATCACAGATGTGAATATTATTTTCTTCCTCTTCAGGAGAAAAGTAGTCTTTTCTAGGTGGAAAAGTAACCAAATTGATGTCACTACAGCTGACTTCCTTATCACTGTCTTCCTATTCAAAAAAATCATAGCAGTTTGTTTTGATTGCACTTCCTGCATTTTGATAGATCCTAATGCATTGTCAATCCATAAGACCTGTGCAGTGTTGTGTGTTGAAATGATTTTCATCAACATCTGTAAATGCAACAAGGGATGTAGTCTGCATAGGCTCCATGGTTATGTGTTTTAATGAAGATTCATGGCACATACAAGGGCTTTGCAAGGTCTGTAAGCTAATCTCTTGGTTGCACTGGCTAATAATATTAAGATTTTTAGTATCTTCCTTTGATGCAACTGTCTCCACAGAACTGTTCCAAATGGCTGGTTCAGATCACAGCAATTGACTGGACCCTCCTTGTTTGCCAGTGTTAATATCAACTGTCTCCACAACCTCAGTAGTTACATTTTCTTTGCAGGAAACAACAACTGATGCATTAGATAACGGTTCTGTAGTTTCTCCAAAAGCCTCTAGATTTACATGGGGAGCCTCATTTTTGTATTTTTCATACTGGTTTTCAGATGTCAGCTGGTAAAGGCCCTCAATGACTTCTTGTTCACAGGTTTGCTGGTCCAGGGCCTTATCTGGTCCAACTGCAATCCAAATATTGGTATCAAGTTGGTCATCACATTTTTGGGATACATTATTGTGACGGAAAGATGAGTTCTGGTGATGAATCTTCCTCCCAACCTGTGAGGGCGCTAAAGAAAGGGAGGAGAAGCATCTGGAAGGGCTGGCCTGACAGTTCGTTTCCGGGTCAGGGAAGTGGGTCAGCCTGGAGGGAAGCGCGACTCTGTTGTAAGACCGTATTGATTTGAGAGATAAACGAGAGGCAGCTGCAAGTAATAAGGCAGCTGCAACCGTTTATCTCGATATCATGCAGGATTACATATAGGGGCCAGGGTAACGCTGGTCTTCTCCTTCGTTTGGGTTAAACGCTTGGAGAGAGAAGGATCGAGAGAGGAGCTCTCGTTGTAAAGAGGAATTGCGTGTTGTGTTTGTTTTGTAATTGTCTGCGTTTTGCACCACCAGACAGTTAACTCACCAATCCGGAGCTGTCGACCAGGGTCAGCACAATCCGGATCACCACTGCACGGAACTGTCACGAAATACAGTGTCTTCACCCACCACAAGCACGTCTGCACTCACCCAGGACTGGTGACCGTGTGTTCGTTTTGTTCGGGACTGTGTCCTATTATTGCTATCCCCGTGCTTTACACATTGTTGTGTATAGCCGGGGATTTATTATTTAACGGTCACCAGACCTGGATTATAAATAAAAGCACTTTTTCACTGGAAACTGTTGTCTGCCTGTCACTCCTGCATCGCATCACCGCTATACCTGTTCCCCTCCACTAGCCACTTTGCCACAATTATACATGTCAAAAATCTTAAACTCATGTAATCCCTCAGATTCTTCTGAAAAAGGTGGTGTGTTATGGTCATGTGCTGGTGTATCTGAATGATCAGATTCTATTTCACTAATTAGTGTGTCACAGTGTGACGGAGCGTCCCACCCCTTTGTTTATTATTATTTTGATTTATATATTAATGCGACGACGAAAGCCATCCAATATTATTATTTATTATTATTATTATGTATTGTTTGGCCGGACGAGCGAGACGCCATCCACCAGGTTATTGTTTTTATTTTTGAAAACCTTGTGAGGATGTGTGACTGATCAGCTACTGATTATTTAACTAGCTGACAGTCACACATCCTTATTTAATCTTGTACAGACTGTGGCCGAGGGGTAATAAGGTAATTTAATTAATAGCTAGTTAACTCCTCGGCCAGAATGTAAAAGCCGGCAGCTGTCTGCTTTCAAGGTGAAGTGTAAGAGGAGAGATGTAAGTCTGTGTAAGAGGAATATAACAATTGCTAGCATGCTGGTTTACACACCAGCACAATACTTGTTTTGTTGCTGTTTATTATTTGTTTGGCCAACAAGTCTTTTTTTGTGTGTTTTGTTTGTTTATTTAATAAATCGTTGGACGCCATAGCGTCACAGGTTCACCGTCATCACATGTTTTGGTTTCTGTGTTCTTCCGGGTATGACGTCACCACTGCCATCATTATGGTTACACACAAACAGAAAGTTCCCCAGCCATTGTCCTTGCAACTTGAGAAACAATTGGCAAACTGATTTCTTCATCATGTTCGCTAGACTTTATTTTTATTTCATCGTTGTTTGGTACTATTCTACTCCAGGCAACTGATGTTTGATTCTCTAAATTAATTTCTGTGCTTTCACACAAATTAGGGTATCCTGTATGCAACATTGTGGGGGCCCGAGCATTAACCTCATTGAAATTGGCTGACCAGATGGTTTCAGCTGGAGCAATTTCACACCTTTCATAATAATCCACATAACTATGAAATAGATTTTCCATTGATGTGCCCCATGGTTCCAGATTCCCAGTGCTTCCTCTTGCTTCACAACTTGTTTCAGAAGGCTGTGGTTCCTCTTGTATGGTTGTATTCCACATATCCATGCTTTCCTGCACAGCATGGAGAGGGCTCACCAAAAAGCCTCTTTGACCTATTGCATCCCACATTTCAGAACTCTCTGAGGAATCATCGGTTTCTGGTGGTCTTTTTCAATCAAACTGCTCCACATATCTGTTTCACAAGATCCTTCCTTTGTAGGTAAGATGCCTTCATCTGAACGCTCTGAAGTTGGTAGACCCTTTTTCACTAGTTCCACATTTGCTTTATCGTAGAATGTCTCTGGTGCTTTTGGTTTAAATATGTTTTCTTCTTCGGAGGTTGTAAGCTGTATGTCTCCAAGCATGCCTGGGATCCAAAGATCTGAAGAAAAGAGGCTGGAGTTCCAGTTATATATTTCTGTGCGATGACTTTCTTGAGGGAATGGGTTACAGCTATAAGGATTTTCCTGAATTAGATGTTTTTGTTTGTCATCCAAAATAAAGCTGGTATACTTTGAAGCTGGAAATGTAGGGTTGTCATCCCTTTTCCTTACCTTCATATCTGGTTCAACAGTTGTTGAATAATTCTCCTCAAAAATAGTTGTTGGACTTTCAACAGGTGAGTTCCATGCTTGTGAAAATCCAGACTGGGTGTTTTCAACTGCAAGGAAGATATATTCGCTGAACAACGATTCAAACACCAAAACACCATCATTACACAAAATAGGACTGTTACACAAAATATTTTTGTCTTCCTCACAGATAACAGGCCCAGCTTTTCTCTGTCACAGCCAAATGTGTCTCAACAGCTATCACATTTTTCATGTCTGGGGTTTGGGGCATCAAATTAGACCACGATATATCTGACTCAGTCTCCCCTTGATTTAATGTAGTAATAACATCTGTATTCACAGATGTTTCCAAAGTGCTATGATCTATGCTTGAACACCCCACACATTGTTTTTCCTGAGAGTTATCAACATTTTGGTTATTGAACCAATTGTCACCTTCTGGGCTAACTGCAGTTGACTGGACATTCTCCATAGATGGAACAATTCAGCATTTTTGTAGTACAAAGCAGATAATTTGTTTCTTTCTGCTCATTTAAGGAAGTATTTCTGACATCAGATTCAGTAGCTGTCAATGTTTCTAAAGGAGAATTATTTTGTGATGCACCTCCATGCTGTGGATTAATGCTAGGATTTTCAGATTATATATGTAACCCATGTGTTCTTAAAGATTCCTCTATTCCTAGTTTCTCTGGTCCATTATTTTCAAGACCTTTACCACTTTGATTTAAGCTTGAATCATCAGAATTTGGTTGTTTCTTTTTTATTGAGTACAACATTGTCCCACATACCTAATGAAGATGTATTTTCATCCTGCTGTGTCAATATTTTACCCTCATCTAGATAATCTAGTATTTGTTTGGTTATATTGTGATTTTGTACAGTATTGTATGATTCCACAGCATGTTGGTCAGGGGTATCAGTGCACTTTAATACAGTTTGACAAAAGGACTGTGCCGCAGGCACCAATCTTCAGAGGATTTACTGTTTGTTTCATGTCTGTATCGGCTTGCAGAAAGGGGTTAGATTCCTTAATAAGGATTTTAGGCTGGCCAGGGCACTTACTTTTAACTTGGCTGATCTGATTATATTGCATTATCAAATCAAGACTTTGCTCAAGCAAATATTCTTGTTCATGTGTACTCCATATATCAGCATTTTCTGAAATTGTTTGCTTGGTGTCTACCTCAAAGTCATTCCACAGGTTAGGCTGACAAAAACTTGCTAAAGCATAATCTTTGTTACCCATTTCATTTATTTTCTTCTGGAAATAATTTTGCCAATCCATCATCCAAGGGTGAACGTTCTAAAAGGCTATTCATTGGTGTCTGTGGAACCTTTTTGTCCGTTGTATCTGCTATAGGGCTGCTAAGAAGTTGTGCATGAGCATGTTCTGTGGAAAACTCATCTTCCGATGCATTTAACTCCCGATTGACTGACCAGTCTTGCTTCTCCATGTGCCAACTGACTGTGTGTTATCCTGTTGTCTAGTTGTGTTTGTGCCTGTATGTCTAAAGGCTGAAAGATTAAGAAATCATTTGCAGAACAAAAACCTGCATCATTTGTCACAGAGGGAATATTCCTGCTATGTAATGGATCAAAGTTGAACGGATCATAATTATTTTGCTCCTGCGTAGTTTCACATTCAGATACAGGATTAAAGGAGGGGAAACCATGGACAGGGTTGAGATAAGAACTTACTATTTCTGTAACAGGGCTGTCGTCACTAAGAAAGACTGAACTCTCTTTGGAAGAACGATTGCTTCAAATAGTGGCTAAGCCACTTTTTGGACTTACCAAATCTGCATTTACTTCGCCATAAACTTGCAGAAAGAAAGTGGTGCACTGCCAACTACAGCCTCAGTTGAAGATGCCCTGATATTGGAAACAATGGAAGGTCATCTCCTGTCAATAAATTCCTTCATAAGCAAAATGATTTGATCTACATAGACAGAAGGGTTTGCTTGCTATACACTTGGATCTGATCCAGCACACATTCAATGGGCTCCAGCACCAAGCTTGAATTTTGGACTTTTTCCAGCTCACAACTAATCTGTAAAATGTAGAATACAAACACAAAATACACATTAGTTGCAAAATCATAGCCAATATACTGTGAAAGTGACTTAGGGCCTGCTGTTTTGTCTAACAGTAACCACTGTTACACAAGACTAAAGAGAAAGTTGGAAGGGATACAAACACAGTGTTATACCTATTCATGTGTTGTTCTGACTTTTTAAGCCATTTTAATCAATAATATTCATGTATGTAATTAAGAAGCATGTGACTGTATTTTCTACAGTGGAATATACTTGTCTTATGCTTACCTGGTTGAGAAGCCCCAGATTCTCAGAGTAGACTGCAACTTGCTGACACTGCTGATAATGTTCTTGGAATGAGGTGGTCACCAGGACAAGCCCTTCATAATGATGACCATCATTAAACGTGTTCAAATCCCCAATGAGGCTTGGGCAGTTACTGTAGTCCTAAAAGTAACATAACAAACACAATATGTGACTGTAACAGGGAGAGATCTGTGCTGACTTTGCTGGCGTGTTCACGGGCTGCAGGAAGAGGGCGGCAGTCGCCCAACAACCGCCTGTGAGTCATGGCAGTGACACGGGGAGGTGGGAAAGTGGTGTGTGTGGACTTTCCCCCTCTCTGAATGGCTGAGAGGCGGGTCTTGGGTGATTGTTGGTCCTATAAAATAACGCTCTGTTGTTTCCTCAGGTCTGCCCACTTAGACGTGCCAAGAGTGCGGAAGCTTTGATTCAGGACCGGGAATCAGCCGGGAGAAAAATAAAGATTCACAGCGAGACAGAGAGAGAGAGCGGGGAATCCTTGGGCAGACCCCGGAGTATTGTAAAAGAGCAGGCTAAATAGCCGATAGAATAGGACGGTGATCCGGGTCGTGCGGGTAGCAGCGACCGGGATAACGCTGCCGAGTGCAGCACCTTTTATTTGTAGTTTTATTATTATTTTATTTTCCCTTGTTCTTTTCGCCTTCTGTTTTCATTATTATTTCTTTGAGCACCTGCAAGTGCACTTGCTGTTCGTGTACCAGCTGTGGTATTTCCGTGGTGCTGTCTATCATCATTGATAGGCAGCCCACGGTCAACAGTGCCCTCTGCCGGAGAAAAATAAGAACCGGTCCAAAATAGAACTGGGCACCTGTGTGGTGTTTCCAAGTACACCTGTCTGTCTCCTGGTCAGTGAATTACCCACACCCCTTCCACAGTGACATAATGTACTATAGGGTTATAAGGCAGCGAATGTCAGTGCGCGGTGGAATATCGGCAGAAATAGAAGCGAGGCTGAAAGCTGAGGTTTGTTTCAGTGCTATGAGTGTGTAGCAATTCACTTGCTCCATGAAGTGGGTGTAAGTTTCATCCACCTGTCCCTTTAATTAGGGTCAGTAGCCTGGCCAGGTTAAAACTCATTTTCCCATAGTTCCTTGCTATCACCCTCTGTTCATCCTCTCCCCCCATTGGCTCATTCAGGTATCCACTCTTCCAATCTCAGAGCTCCTTGGAAGCCAGTACCGGTATTAAAGCTGGCTGCCTAAGCCAGGGAGGACTCAATTTTTCCCTTGAGGAATCCATTTACAAACAAATACCATATTACTTAATTAACAGTGTGACTTTAACTATTTTAGATAAATACTGGTGCATTCATTTTCTATTTTCATAATCTTGTACTTTGTCTAAACCTTTCTTTTTTGTTTACACTGTTACTTAAGTTTATTTAAGTTTAGTTGCTGTTCAAGGTCTGTTTAGGGTTTGTTTTTTTGGTAGTGTGTTCAGTCTCCATTTTGTTCCTGATCCTCGGAATATTTTCCAAACGGCTGTTTACCATTCAACCCGGTACTACTCGGCAGACTCACCATTTTCAACGATTGCTATTTTTTCATCAACCTTCATCCACCATCATCAGTATAGGACTCTGTTTGGGATAATCTTTTACAGGATGCTAGAATGCCCCATCCTATTCAACATGGCGGATGAACCTTGCTGATAGTCCCTGATTATAATAATTAAACAGCACAGAAGAGGAGAGAATTCTCACAAATCAGAAAGAAGATGATCCCTATGGGTCTGAAACCATTTCTCGTTTACCCTGCTTTGCTCAAACTAACTTTTGACGACAGTCATTTTGTCTTCAGTTCCTTGCAAGAAGCGGAGGAGTTTCTTCAGTCCCCGTCTCTACACGGGAGCAGCCCTTAACAAAAATGAAGAAAGCTAACTTCACATGTCTGGGACAACAGTTAGAGGATCCATCGGAGATGGATACAGGATATGTGGATAAGAAACTCTCATTCGGTCCAGTCCTTTATGAACATTTGTTAGCTTGAGTTCATTATTGTTTTATTTTTGATGATACACTGGTCCATGCTTGCATTAATACTTTCTCTGTCACTGTTACTGATAGAGGTATATTAATAACAAAAGCAGCATTTTTGTCTTAAGATTAAGATTAGTTTGCCTTAACATATATTAACCTACGAGGACCATGATGTATTGGGTTTATTATTAAACACCATTCAAATGTGCATGTTGTTTTACGATTATAATATGGTAGCTATCTAGAAGTTAGAAATTGTGGTTGGCTACAATAAGTTTATCACTGTACTCTCAGGTTGGGGCGTAGCACTGCAGCAAGAAGAGTCACGTCTCTTAAGTTGTTTTTGTTCTTGCAAACCAGAGGGGAGCACATATTAGAATTTTCCCTGTGGTTTTCTTGGTGATCTGTTTTTTGTTCTTTCTTGTTCCAATGTTCTGTGCAATTAGCTTGTGGAATTGCACATACTGTTTTTTCTGTACATTATAGTTGATACATGTGTATGGTCGAAAGTTGTTTCTACTCATGGCAAGTCTGGGAAAGATAAATACTTTCTTAAGTGGCATCCTAGAACATACACGCTTAAATTCGTCTGTAAAACCTACTAGATGTCTAGATTTTTTACATCGCAAACGTGTATAAATTGCTTTAAGACAGAAGTCTCACTTAAAGCAACATGATGTACATTTTCAAAATATATACTATAGAGATGCCACTCATTTGTGTGCTCTGAGTAAACCTAAAGGAGTGCTTATTCTAATTAATAGAAAGCTGCAGCTATCTATTGAATCTTTGGGAAGTGATGACTTGGATCCCTTTGTTTATATTTTGATAAAGATTAATTATGTTAAACTTGCTTTGGCTCCTAATGACTACTATGTCGAGTTCTTGCCCTCAATAGTTAAAACTCTGTTAGAATTTCATGATTACTCTTTTATTGGAGGAGGATACTTTAATGCAGCTCTTAATCCTGTTTTAAACAGGTCCTGACAGGAACAGACAGTCACTCGCCCCATCTTCTCTAGTACTGGATAGCTTTATTTTTTATTTAAACCCAGTTGATCTGTGGCACCTTAAGAATAATAATGTTAAAGACTATACCTTTTACTCTGTTAGACATAGGTCTTCTTCTAGAATTGATTATGTTTATTTCTCCTGCTCTTATTAACTCAATGTTATGAATTGATATACTGCCCATTCTAATTTCAGACCATGTCTTTTGTAACATCACTGCTGTCACTGTTCATTCTCGAGCCACTAGATGGCACTTCAATGACTCCATTCAGTCAAATTCTAAGTTTCTTACTTAATTAAATCATAAGCTAGAGGAGTTTTTGCATTTTAATACTGATAATTGTGATAAATCTCAAACCTTACAGGTTTTTTGCGAGGAAACTGTATTGCCTTTTTAGCAAATTTAAATTCCAGTCAGAACAATGGTTCACATGTCTTGAAAATGATACAAATGTTAGAGAGAGAACAAAAGTTACGATTTTCAGAGACCAAGAAACAGCAGTGATTTGTCTTTTATTTAAAAAAGTGAAAGATTCTAATAGTGAATTAAAACTGTATGCCAGAGCACTAGTCACTAGAATGGAACCTTTCACAGGGAATTTAATCAAACAGGATTCATTGAGGGGAGGTTAGCTTCAGACAATTTGTACAGATTACTACATATAATTCATACCGCAGACATTCTTTCTGAAGCTTGTGCAATATTTTCACTTGACGAAGAAAAGGCTTTTGCTTGGTTAGAGTGGAATTATTTATGGATAGTACCCCAATTTATTTCTATGGCACAAACCTTATATAATGCTCCTCTGGTTTCTGTCACAACTGATATCTGTCTGTCCTCTCCATTCCAGCTGGAGAGGGGATCCCTCTCACCCTTGTTATTTGCTCTGTCTCTGGAACCTCTTGCACAGGCCATTAGGCAAAATATAGTTATTGTTCCAATTGAAATAAACAGTTTCAAATATCCTTATATGCAGATGATATTTTCCTGTACCTCTCTAATATCTGTTTCTATTCCTGTTTGATGATTTTAGAAAACAAGCAGACTGTATAATTAACTGGACTAAATCAACACTGATGCCCTTAAATGAGGCAGCAATAATCATTATGTTACCTTCCATTATTCCAATTGATAACTTACTGACATACCCGGCCATTTGGATTCACCCCTCATTTCAGAAGATTTTTAAGGATATCTTTGGCAAACTCATACAGAACATTAAGGTTGATTTGCAAAGATGGGGCAGTTTACAGTTTTCTTTACAAGGTAGAATAGCAACAGTAAAAATTAATGTTTTACCTCATATTCTTTATGCTACCTGTGTCTCCTCCTCCAAAGTACTTTGAAGAAGCACACTCCATGATTTCTAAATGTATCTGGAGAGGTAAACGTTCTAGAATATGACTGACCACACTGCAACATATCAGATCCTCTGGAGGACTAGCTCTCCCTAATTTGAAATTCTACTATTGGGCATTCCAGCTCAGGGCAATGACCTGGATGGACCATGAATTAATAGTCCCCTGGTGTTCCATGGAAGCAGCTAGTTCAACCTCATAGGCTTCAAGACCTTCCCTTTACTGGGATTGATCGTAAAAATCTTAGTCTTAGATTTGGCCCTATTGTAATGAACTCTTAAGAATATGGAATAATATTAAAAAAATCATGAGTGACCCTTTTCAATTTAGTCAATCATCTCTAATCTAGCATAACCACCACTTACTACCTGGTGGCCAACCTTTTGTTTATCCTATCTGGTCATCCAGGGGGGTTTTACACATTGAAAGATATTTTTTGATGAAGATGCCATTTGTACATTCCAGGTCATTAGGGATAAGTACTCTCTCTCTCTCTCTCTCAGCTTCTTCCTTCTTTATGTATCTAAAGCTTATACAGACCTATGATGTGCCTTGGAATTCACTTTTACCGTGTCATCCTACGGCGGATTGGATCAAACACTCACAAAGTTCTTGGGACATAGTTTCTCATATATATAATTTATTATTGAAACAAACATGTCAGTCTCTGTCAATTACAGACATTTGGGACTGATAGCTTGGGTGGATGAGACTTACCCCTGTCTGGGAAAGAACATGGTCAGACATATTTTTAGCATCCAAAAATCCTGCTCACCAACTTATACGTTTCAAACTCCACCGAGCCTATGCAACACCTAACAAGTCTTTTAAGATGAAAATTATTCCAAACCCTACTTGTAACATCTGCCAACTTAACTCACCAGGTACCTTCATGCACCTGTTCTGTGATTGCCCTGCAATTACCAACTTTTGGAGTCATGTGACTTCTGTGCTATCCAATCTGTTAGGGGTTCAATTTGGACCGGATCCCTGCTTATGTTTCTTAAATGATGATTCAATATTTGATTTTGCGCTGCCTCAACATAGAATTCTATTAGCAGGTCTAACTTCAGCGAAGAAGTCAATTCTGCAGCTCTAGATTACCCCAAACTTGCCACTGATCCGATACTGGCTCACTGCTTTCCGAGATATTGTGCACCTAGAGAGCATACTACAGCCAGATTAAACAGGGCTCAGCCAGCTGCAGAAGAGGCATGGAATATAGTCTCGGCAACCACTGCCGACTTTATCTGGGCATGACAGGTTTTATTTTAGTTGTACAGTTATTGTCCTTTTTACTTGTATGATGTATGTTTGTAAATCTGTGAGCGGCTTCCTCTTTCTGTGCTTTTTTATTTTTTTATTTGCTGTTCTTTTTATTGTGAAAATAGTAAAACAAAAATGATCACAAAAAAAGAAATCCACCGATATTTGTTTTCTAATCATTATTAACCTTTATTTAGTCCATTATCTGTTTCACTGAAAAGAGGGAAAAGGTTGATGAAGAGAACACCATTAAGTAGATGAATTACATGGCCGATTGTGATGTGACCATTTTGAATGAACTTTGCAGTTGAGTGGAATTCTGACGCCAACCATGTTGATAAAAAATTGCAAGTGGCATGGTTAATGTCATGAATAGGGTTTCTTTATGATGTGTCATGGAATACAGAAGGCACAACCTGCACTCTGATTGGCTGAAAGGTCCTAAGAAGTCTATAATGATGAATAGGGCCCTGAGTTTTATGCAACCTGCTTTCTTAGGCTGCACTTCATTCCTCCCACTGCAAGGTGGTCATGTAGTCTGCTTAATTAAACCACTTATTGATTAATAATCTCCCAATTCCTTTACTCATCTCAATTAGTCGTTCTATTGATGGGCATTGATTAAACGGCAGCAGCAGCTCCGGACATTTAGTCATGCATCCCTTTATTACCAATACTTCTTATTCAATGTTATTTATTAGAATGAATAATTGAATAATTGAAGGAATAAATAATTTAAATGTTTCAGTTTACTAGTAGGAACACAATTTATATAAAATACTGAAATCATAACATCAATGTTGTAATATATATTACAAATATAATAATAATAATAATAATAATAATAATAATAATAATAATAATAATAATAATAATAATGCAAGGTTGTTCGCAAGCATCACATTAAGTGTCACTTACTTGTCACCTATTTGCCCAGATATTGCTGGTAAGGACTATTATGTGGGCATTACAAGTCAAATTTGGCAGTAAACCTCAAAGAATGTCATTGTATGGCTTGATCATGTAACTGGCATTATTGGAGACAAATCCAGTCACATTATTATGTAACTTCAAATGTGTTTAAACATTTCACAAAGCCCTGTGCCACCAATGAGTAATTCACAAAATGCAGAACTGTATCGGCTGATATTGCTTTCAGTTCGAAGGTATTCGATAGTCCTTGGAGAACAAACAAAATGTGCAAAACATACTGATCTTTTGCATTTATAGACTCGTCAGTAACTACAGATACACTGTCAGACATCTTTACCAGTTGTACAATTTTCATCTTGTGTAACTCAGTAGTTTGGGGTAGATATTCCCTTCTCAGTGGACCTGCTGTAGGAATTGCTCCCCAATTTATTACATGTTGCTCAGAAATGCACGTAGTTTGGAATTATCAATTCTTTCCTGGGGATTTGACAATCACCTCTGTCAAATCGAAAATAACATCTCATCGGCGTTCACAATTTTCGTTCCCCTTACGTTTTTTACTGGAGAATGGCGTCTCATTGCTGCCAATCTCTGGTCTCTCTCTTTCGTTTTTTGTGTTTTTCTGATGATAAATGTCGGTCTATTGTTGACTTTAAGTATTGTATTTGGAATTGCACAATTTGATTTACAAGCGATATATTTCATCATTTTGGTCCTGCATTTTACGCAACCTGTTTTTTCAATTGTAATTCAACTGCTATCCCCTAGATGTCCCTGCAACCACTCCAATTATAGTAATTAAATTCACAATTAAGAAATCAACACAATATGCTTTGAATAATTAGAAAAATAAAAGCTAATTATGATTAGTAAACCTAAACACGGAGTCAACGACATCACAATCAGAAAGCATTTAATTGAGCGAATGCACGCAACAATATTCATCTGGTGTTAGGTACACCGATGGGTAAAATTTATTTTGAACAACTTGCAATTTATCTTTGGACCACACTCGAACTTTTTATTGTAAAATCAAGCCAATATTTAAGTAATATGCTTTCAGTTATAGCAGGAAATAAAGGGTTGATTAGTATGCTGACCAAAGCAAGTTTATCGCTATAAAATAACTCAATAAATAACAACTTATCAAATTCAAACTTATGTTAGGCTGTTTAAATGAAATCCAGTTGACAGTGGCAAAAGTGGCATTTTGTTTCCTGGGATCCATTATTTCCCATTAAACAACCAGCCTGAAGATAAACTCGCTCTAACAGGCAAGGCTTCAAGTTTTACATTGTCACATTGTGATTAACAAAGTCAAGAACTGACATTCCATTACAGTGCAATTGTTACATAACACAAAACTACATTTGAATCCTTTATCCTTTGTGAGTGTTTTTTCACTCCCAAAGGCCTCAACGGTTTTGTGACCTGTGTTCCATTTTTCAATCACTTGGGAAGCTTGCTCTGAATTGTACCCTAAACGTCCCTCAGTGCTATGGTATGCTGTGAAGCAAATTAAACAATCACCATGACTTCATTACTGCTTCAATCAAGCATCTCAGAACCCACACCAGGATTCCTTTTTCATGACAATTCTAACAACCATTCAGATGGATACAGGTGGATGGATATATTATCAAAGCAGATGACTGGCATTAGACAGTGTTAAAGAAAAGCCATGATAAATGTGATTTATACTGACCCTGTGAATAATGTTTTCCTTTGAGAAAACACAGGCAATGCATTAATTACATTAACTCACCAATTAAAGAAGCACCATCTCATTACCTTTTTAATCTGCTTCGGAAGCATGTAACCTAAACATATTCCAACTTAATGAACACACTCTGATGCCCCAGGTGTTCTCTCAGGATCAGCTATAAAAGGGTTAGTAATGTGATCTATTCAATGAGTCACACACCACATGTTTCCCCAGGTGAGATAATTACTTGTTTCTTTTTCCAATTAACATATATTAAATAATTAGCCTTTTCACCCGCATGCAGTTTTACAGCCCAGCTTATGCAAGAAAACTGGGATCCTGTTTATAATAGTTTGTGGGGTTCCCAAGGTACAGTATATGCAGCCTAATTGGCATTTCTTTCTGCCTTGATCCCTTACTTAGAGTTTAATAACCAAGGTTTTACAATTCAGCTGTTAGCTTTAGCTTTTGATTAAACATGCTGCTTCCTGATAAGGAATAACTTCCTGACCCATCAAACATATCACACTTATAATATCACTTGATTCACTAAGGCCTGATCCACTTAACAGACTGGTCCACATAGCTAGCATGATACATAGACTGACAACCTGCATATACATAAAAAACTACTTCAAGACACACTAACAACTATTAAGAATTTCCTTCCGAAATCTTACTTGTCCCCTTCGGGAATATTATTACAAATAGGCTGTAGCTGGATTGTAGATTACAGATACACTACTCCTATATGAGTTGTTTGTATTTCTAATAATTTATGCATGTCTTCTAGCCAAACTCAGTGTCATGTGCTGTGATGGCCCTTCTGCAGCTGCCAAGTTATCTTGCCTAGAATAAACAGCAGTTCATCATCAACTCAACGCAACTGTACAGACAGGTTCTACCCATCTGCCACCTACCTGATAAATTGCTATTTTACTGTGCATTTACAAATAAAATGTGTTATCTCAGCAGTAGTGGAAACATTTTTATTTTTTAAATTTAACAATAAAATAATAACTTTTCAAGCCAATACAACACTTTAAAGAATGTCATTTAAAATCTGAGAATAACAAGTATCCTTACATTACTCATTTATGTTGCAAAAACTCTGTAAGTTGTTTCTATATTTTTGTTGTACATTGAATTGTAACATGATACAAATAATATATATATATATATATATATATATCTATATATTATATATTATAATATATATATATATATCTGTATAGCAATTAAAAAAAGCGTTAATTTTTTTCGTTAATCTTAGTTAAAAAATTTTAATTGCAATTTTAATTGATACAATTACTGCAATTAATCTCATTCAAGTTTGTTTTAGAGTAAGTTCAAACAAAATAATGGCTATGCGCTATGCGTATAATTAATAATAATATATTATTATTCTTTATTATTATATTATTATAATATTTATTATTATTATTTATTTTAAAGTTATTCTTATTACCTGTAATGGACATTCCGGAATAACCAGAATCTTCAGATCTGAAGTCTAGACCTGGGGTATACTGGGACCAGTAAGAGACTCGGAAATTTTAATCGATTTGAAAACTCGGTCCCGTACATCAATATTACGAGCAGAAAACTGTCCCCGGATTAATTGGATGTTAAATTATGATATAATCTTTTGCTAACTCATAATCCGATTGAGTGCGAACATCCAATCAGTTTATAGATCTAGTGGGCTTCTATTTTGCATAGATGCCCGTTGGAACGTTGAAGTGTTTAACTGTGAATTACATTTTAAAATCAATCTGCGCACAAATACCGGCTTTTTCCCTTAACATTCTAATCTACAACTAATCTGACCACATAAAAAGCTACTTAAACATACTTTCTGACGCTGGTCTAGAGATAATGGAAATCATGTCTGTGAAAGGACACTGTAATAAAGGCTCAATTCACAGCTACTGGACAGCAAATCAGCAGGGAAGACACGATTGGTCCACAGTTCTGTCATCGGCTGGATGCAAACAACACCCTCCCTCAAAAATAGCCAGTCAAACTCCCAACCTTGTTTCAGTTCTTTCAGCACCAGTCAATCCACTCCCTGCCTGCTTGAATGATGCCCCGCCTACAACAACTCGAGACTCAATACTACATGGACTATTCAACAATTGTACATGTCCATAATTATAAAAAGAAAAACACTCCAATAAATAAATGTTAAAATAATAATAATAATAATAATAAATAATAATAATAATAATAATAATAATAATAATAATAATAATAATAATAATGTTTTCTCTATTGTATGTCATTTTTCTACTCTAATTATGTTAGAGACTATTTTCCTCAGCGGAATGTTAAAGTTCAAGGTAAATATAAAATGTTTTAAAATGTTTTTTAAAGTGAAAATAAAGAAATAAATCATTTTTTAATAGCAATAGAGCCCCATCGATGTGGGCTCTACCGTTTGGTAGATCACCTTAACTTTCGTTAGCGCCCTTGCCTTTGGCTTGGGACGCATAACTCCGGACATCTACCACATGGAAGAGCCCGCATCGACGTGTAGGGCCCCCAGCAAGGTCGCTGTTTGTTTGGGACATTTTACAAAAAACTGCATATGGGCGGCCGTGCCCACACACATAGGAAGAGAGGTGCACAGAAGCTTGCTTTGTGTTCTTTTTTTCTTTTATAATGGTTGGGCATTCCGTCTCTAAGTCTCTTGCGGTAATTAGTCTAATGTCCTGCTAATGTACAATACCAAATGCTCCACGGCCACTACCTCCTGGGAGAGATCGTCCCTAGTCCTACCTCAGAGGCATCAGTCTGCATGATAAAATGTAACAATCATACTCAATTTATGTATTAATTTATTTAAGTTTTAGGGCCAATTTAAAAACCTGTCCTGTCTCAAATGTGCACATATGTCTCTTTACATTTTAGAAACTTTCCTTTTAAATTAGGGGGCTAGAATTTTTGAAAAAAAAGGCAGGTAAAAGGTGAAAGTGTACAATGCGGGAGGCTGAAGGAAATTCAAATGTGGATGTCTGCAGCCAGCAAGAAGGGTTTTAATCCATAGCATTTGTTTTTTGTTTAAAACAAAAAAGAATAAAAGACAGTCAGAAAAGTTATTCCCTTTTTGTTAAACTAGATTGTTCTGTTGAATGCAAAGAGATCTACGAACAGGTTTAGAAAAAAAAACACATTGTTTTTGTTGCTATATTTTGCTATATATATATATATATATATATATATATATATATATAATATATATATATATATATATATATATATATATATCTGAGTGAATGAGTTTGTGTGAGGAATGTGTGAAAGGTGCTGCAGCTGATAAGGTGCAAATTACCCAATTATCTGCAGCACTGTATAAAAGGGAGTGGTTGTAAGAGCGAGAAGACTTGTGTGAGAGAGTGTGTATTTTGTGTTTAGAATTTATTGTTAACATTGTTTTGTGTTTGTTCTGTTTATTTGGCCATCGTGCCTTTTTGTTTGGTAATTACTATTTAAAGTATTTTATTTGCTGCAATTTCCATCTCTGAGTCTCCTCACTTTGGCTATCCTGTCACAAGTGGTGTCAACAGTGTGATAGCACCCCCTGGAGACTCAGAGTGGGGGTGCAGGGATTTTTGTTTTGTTAAAAAAAAAACTATTAAAATTATGCCATCCCAAGAGCCGGAAGGGGAGGAGCTGTCGCTGCTGTCCCAAGAGCTGGAAGGGGAGGAGCTGTCGCTGTCGCCACAAGAGCCAGAAGGAAGGAGGAGCCATTGCTGCCGTCCCAAGAGCCAGAAGGGGAGGAGCTAAAGTCCTGTGAGGAGGAGCGGGAGGCACAACCCCCAGATTTTTTTGGGGGGGTGAGGGCGTGAAGCTGGTGCTGCACAGCAACCCCTTTATTTGCTGCTGAAGGGAGCCCTGCGGAGGCGCCGACCATCAGACCTGCTGTCGGAGTTGCTGACAGTGCCACCTGCCCTACCCCTGCTGTCGGAGGAACCGGCAGTGCCACCAGCCCTGCTGTCGGAGGAGCTGGCAGCAACCTCAGCCCCAGCCCTGCTGCTAGAGGAAAATAGGTTTTTATACCTGCCTCCACCACCACAGGAGTTTGAGGTGCCTCCATCGGTTGACAGTGAGGAGGAACTCTGGCCTCTGTGACCCTGGCCAGAGGTTCCTGCACCATTGGCCACGTCCGCAATGCCCAAAGATGCCTGCCTCTCACCGCCCGAGGATGCCTGCCTAGGGTTGCTGAAGGCCCTGCTTCGCCTGGGATTGCCTGCTTCTCTGCATCGACTGGGGTTGCCTGTTGCTCTGCATCGCCTGGGGTTGCCTTCTGCTCCGTAGCGCCTCAGGAGCCACCGGTTATAGGGTACAAGGGAGAAGTGGAGCTTCCACTGCCATCTTCATGGCCAGGGGCTCCCCTCCCGAGTTCGCCTCTGAGGGTCCGCTGATGCCGTCGCCCGGGGATGACGTCTGCCTGCCTTCTCCCAGGGATGCCACGCTCACACTGCCCAGGGATGCCAGCTGCCTGCCGTCGTCCGGGGATGTTTCTGAGTTGGGCCAAGTGAAGCCTCTCTTATTCTCCCTGGACTTTGAAAAGAAACTTTGGGTATTTACAGGGGGAGGTGGCCATTTAGGCCATGTTGTGCTGTGCACATGGGGGGAAATGTGTGACAGAGTACAGTCTGTCTTTGTGTTTTGTGGTATTTAGAGTGAATGTGAGTCTGCTGTGTGGATCTGAGTGAATGAGTTTGTGTGAGGAAAGTGTGAAAGGTGCTGCAGCTGATGAGGTGCGAATTGTCAAATTAGATGCAGCACTTGTGTAAAAGGGAGTGGTTGGGAGTGTTAGTTGGTGAGTGTTTGTGAGAGTGCATTTTGTGTTTAGAATTGATTGTTAACAGTGTTTTGTGTCTGTTCTGTTTATTTGGCCATCGTGCCTTTTTGTTTGATAATTATTATTTAATTAAAAGTATTTTATTTGATGCACTTTCCTTCTCTGAATCACCTCACGATTGGCTACACTGTCACTGTGATATATATATATATATAATATATAATATATATATATATATATATATATATATATATATATATATATATATATATATATATCTGCTGCTATATATTAGGCTGCTGGACTTTCCGGTAAACTAACAAAACCACTGACCCATTTACCTCAGTGGATGTTATATTATGCACTTGCTCATGCTTTTTTACTTTACTGCCTGGGACTGAAGCTTTCTGTGATCCATATTGCAACATTTTGTGTTCTATGTTCCCACAGATGTTTGATGGTTATTGTGGAAAAGTGAGTATGTAGATGGCCCCGAAAATATGGCTTGGTATAGGTCCCCAACACAAGGCTGGATTAACCAATATGCCAATAACACCATTCACCATAATATGCATAGGGCCCCCAAAATATGGGTTAGTATAAGGCCCCCACATCCTTTAATCCAGCCCTGGTCTACCAGGAATGCTAGCACAATTGAATCTTTTAAATCCTGTTTGAAAACTTATTTGATTGGATCTGTTTATTTGTAGCTGGATTATATATTAGACACAGGCTTTTTATATTTATTTGTAAAGCACCCTGAAATGCTTGCATGAAGAGCACTATATAAGTTAAATTTTTACATTATTATTATTATTATTATTATTATTATTATTATTATTATTATTATTATTATTATTATTATTATTATTATTATTATTATCCAACAAATAACCCATCATAAAAAAAAGACAAAAAAACAACTGTTGTCCTATCTCTGGATTAATATTGTTGGCCCTTCTTCATAGTGTAATATTTATTTACACAGAATTATACTAAAAAAAACTCCAACATTTGCTGTTAAATTCTTTGAGCCAACTGCTAAATCACAGTGTAGTCAGTTTATTACTCACTAATGCATTTCAAATTATGCTGTATATTTTTTAATCAGTTTTTTTTTAAAAGGGTGTCCTTCATTTAAGTTTTTCATTGCCGTTTAAAAAAAAAAAAGTATTTTCTTTTACAAATAACTTAAAATTGTCCAAATAAAACAAAGCATTCATTAAAATTTATATTGTAACAAAGCATTATTAAAGATATATATCTCTGTCATTGTAAGTATATTATATAGATATATATATATATATATATTAATATATTAATCTATATTGTAATATACTGCAATAGATATATATATATATATTTGTATGTAATACGGCAGGGAGGGGGTTAATAGCTTCCCTGCCTAAAACAGACGAGAATGTATATTTGTACAATTGTTAATTGATTAATTATTGGTTATCCCCTGCACCTGGTGTTAATTGTAAATAACAGCCAGGTGCAGTGTATTTAAAGAGAGCAGCTAGTATGTTCAGGGCTGCTGTGTGAAGAGCCCGACTGTGTCGTAAAAAGGTATTGTGTGTAAGTGTTTTGTGTTTTGCGACAGGTAAACGGCTTAGCCGTCCTGCGTGTTAGTCAGGGACCTGTTAGTGTATAGTCAGAACTCCAAAACGGAGTTATGTTTTGTTTCTGTTTTGTTGTGTATTTTGTGTTTGTGTTATCAAAAATAGTGTGTAAGCGCTGTAAAACTTCCATTTCCGTGTCCTGGGTCCTGCTTAAAAAGGGTAACGAACTGTGTGAGTTGCAAGAGTCTATTACAATATATAGAAAAATAATCATATTTAGCTTGATTGATGGGCTTGCAGTTCTGGTTGTAAATCTCCCTCTCGACCTGTGAGGGTGCTAAATAGCGAAAGGAGGAGTATCTGGACGGGCTGGCCTAAACGTTAGTTTCCGAGGTCGGGAAGTCGGTCAGCCTGGATGGAAGCGAGACTCTGTTGCAGGAACGTATTGACCCATCAGGTAAACAAGGTAGCAGCTGCAAGCAATAGACGCAGCTGGAATCGTTTACCAAGGGGTCATGCAGGGTAGCATAAAAGGGGCCAGAGAAAAGCTAATCTTTTCCTTCGCTTGGGTTTGCGCTTTAACCTGGAAGGACTGAGAGCTGCACTAGTGACTGCTGTAGAAATAGTAGGAGAAACCTAAAAGAATATTGGTGAGTGTTGTGTTTGTTTGTATTGTCTGTTAGTAACTGTCTTTGTTTATTGAACCGCCAGACAGCTAACACATATCCGGAGCTGTCGCCTTGGGCCAGCACAAGCTGGATCATCACTGCACCAATACAGTCACATTGTTTATCACCCACCACGAGCACGACCACACGCACCCAGGACTGGTGACCGTGTGCCGTATTATTGTGACGTAGATATGTCTGTGATTATTGTTTGGGACTGTAACTCTGTTATCTCCATGCAATACACATCGTTGTGTATTGCCAGGATTTATTATTTGGTCACCAGACCCCGATTCTAATTAAAACCACTTTCCTACCGGATTACAATTGTTTGTGATTACTTCTGCACAGCATCACCTCTACACCTGTTCACAATCACCAGCCACTTTGCCACATGTGGTTATATGGCTAACCTTCTATGCTAACGGCAATCATTGCATTGCAATGCTTGTACATACTAAAATGGTGATGCAGAGTTATGGTATTCTAAGAGGGTTAAGACAGAGTAGTGTGATTAACGCGCATTAAAAAAAAAAAAAAATCTCCAAAGAAAGCAGCAGTTAATGTGATTAATTGACAGCCCTAATATATACATGTGGCAAAGTGGTTGGTAAGGGGAACAGGTGTAGCGGTGATGCGATGCAGGAGTGACAGGCAGACAACTGTATCCAGTGAAAAAGGTGCTTTAATTATAATCCAGGTCTGGTGACCGTAAAATAATAAATCCCCGGCTATACACAACAATGTAAAAAGCGCGGGGATAACGAAAACAGGGCACAGTCCCGAACAAAACACAAGACGCAGTCAGCAATCCTGGGTGAGTGCAGACGTGCAGGTGCTCGGTGCAGACACAGGTTGTGTGGTGTGTAGTGGTGCTCCGGATTGTGCTGACCCTGGCGACAGCTCCGGAGGAGTGCTTAACTGTCTAGTGCTGAATACAAAAACAGAAAGTTACACAGACAGACACAATAACACAAAACACGAACACAATTCACTCTGTGAGCTCCTCTCTCAGTCCTTCTCTCTCCAAGCGTTAACCCAAACAAAGGAAAAAATCAGCGTTACCCTAGCCCCTAATCCCGCATGACATCTAGGTAAACCGTTGCAGCTGCCTTATTACTTGCAGCTGCCCCTCAATTAACTTTCAAGTCAATACGGTCTTACAACAGAGTCTCGCTTCTTTCCAGGCTGACCCACTTCCCGGTCCCAGAAACGAACTGTCAGGCCAGCCCTTCCAGATACTTCTCTTCTTGTTCTTTAGCGCCCTCACAGGTCGAGGTAGATTTATCACCAGAACTCATTGTATTTCTGTGACATATCCCACCGCTCAGAGTGGAGCAGAAGGAACACTCGGCTAAATCTAACTTTCACATTACTCCCCCCCTCCCGGGAAAAATAATCCGCATTTTGGTGGTCTTTCCCCACACGGTGTACCATATGGTACATGAAGGGCTGCAATGCCAGATACCACCAAGTTATCCGGGCATTGCTGTCCTTCATTGTGCTTAACCACGTGAGTGGGGCGTGGTCTGTGACCAGATCAAATGAGTGTCCCAGCAGGTAGTATCGTAAAGAGTGAGTAGCCCATTTAATGGCCAAACACTCTTTTTCGTCTATGGAGTAGTTACGTTCCCGAGGTAACATTTTTTTGCTCAGGTACAATATCGGGTGTTCTACTCCAACTACTTTTTGGGACAAGACTGCATCCAAACCTAAATACGATGCGTCTTGTGGAGGATGAATCTCTTGGTGAAATCTGGTGTGATAAGAGTGGGGGCCTGGCAAAGTCTACGCTTAATAGTTTCAAACGCCCCCTGACACTCATCTGACCATTTAATTAAATTTGGAGCACTCTTTTTGGTGAGGTCGACTAATGGGTTAACCACTGTGGCGTACTCGGGGATGAAGCGGCGGTAATAACTGGCTAAGCCCAGTAGTGACCTCACCTGAGACTTGGTTTTGGAGATCGCTGCATCAACCAAAGCCTGGATTTTGGTGACCACAGATCTGATCCTTCGAATCCCCATTAAAAATCCCAAATATTGAGTCTCTGTTTTGACAAACACACATTTCCTCAAGTTAGCCGTCAGCCGGGCTGCCCTTAGAGCCTGAAGAATGGCTGTAACCCTAGCCAATCGTGCACCAGTGATGGGTCGTTATGTTGGCCCCACACTAGGTCCGCACTTGAGTACCATGGGTCTGGTATATTGAGGGGCTGGAATAACTTCTGCCCTAGTCGGCCCAGTAACCTCGCTCACTCAGTCACACTGCGTTCCCACTCCCTTCGACTGGTGTTTGTTACCATTGCAGCACTCTTCCACCAGACCCCAGCCTTGTCTCAAAAACGCTCCCTCCCATTTCGCGGTCCGTCTCTCCTTATTTGTTTTTCTAGGACGGAAAAGAGGGGAAAACATTTCAGTGTGAAAAGAAAACACATCACCAATTCGTTCCCTTTTCTTTTTTTCTGCCACGTTTACGTGTGTGGCTGAGACTGCCATTATTTGCATCAATTCTTTGAATTTTGGCCAGTCTCGGCCCAAAATAACTGGGTGTGGCAACCTTTCCGCCACCCCGACTACAAGGTGACGTTTTATCAATCCTACCGATAAATATACTTTTAATGTGGGGTATGCCTCTGTGTCTCCATGGATACAGGGGATGGCCTCCTGACCTCGTGGCTGCCACAACACACCACCTGGGAGAGCTGCCCTAATCAAGGTTTGCTCACACCCTGTGTCCACTAATGTGTGGGTTTTCACATTCCCTAAAACAACATTAATCAGACAAGGCCCCTCCCGACCATTTTCCCCACGCTTACCAGTTTCAGGTGCCCAATTGCACGCAGCCACGTCACACTCCACGGCAGCAGGGCATGACCTAGCCAGATGTCCCGGCTGGTTGCACCTAAAGCAGATAGGAGGGACAGAGGGGGCATACGTTATAACTCTGTTCCGCTGCTGGTATGGCAACGGAGGGAGTCTTCATAGTCTTCCACCAATTTGACCGCCTCCTCCAGGGTGTCAGGGTTGTGGCGCCATATCCACACCTGGGTTTCGGCGCCGACCACATGGCAGAATTGCTCCACCACAATGGCTTCCCCCATCTGTTGGACGGTCTTCTTCCCGGGGGTCAGCCAATGCACCATGTGGTCGCACAAGCACTCTGTCTCCGGGGCTCTCCGGTACTCCGTAAACCGTGCCCGGTGGGTCTCCGCTGTTATATTCAGGCGACCAGGTCGTAATCGGTGGCGTGATGGTCACTCATGACTTGGTAGGCTGCCTGAGCCTCCACAGTCAGGCAGGTTCCCAACTGGCTGGCCCAGAACTCCAGCAGTCAAGCCGTCGCGGTAGCCAGCAGCTCGAACACCACCAAATAACCCTCCGGGTCATCCTCCACCGACATTTTCATTGCCCGTGCCTTCGGAGGCGACATCAGCGGTGATGTGGTAGGGACCATTGCTGCAGCAACGGCCAGCCCTACCCATTCAATGAGCGTCGTGTAGCACTCCTCCCTCCTTCTCTCCTCTGCATCGCGTCTGCTCTCCAGCGCCTGCAGCAGCTCTGCCAGTGCGTTGCGGTCCATAGTCCCATGTTCTGACACCATGTGTGGCAAAGTGGTTGGTAAGTGGAACAGGTGTAGCAGTGATGTGATGCAGGAGTGACAAGAAGACAACGGTATCCAGTGAAAAAGGTGCTTTAATTATAATCCAGGTCTGGTGACCATAAAATAATAAATCCCCGGCTATACACAACAATGTTAAAGCGCAGGGATAACAAAAACAGGGCACAGTCCCGAACAAAACACAAGATGTGGTCACCAGTCCTGGTGAGTGCAGACGTGCAGGTGCTCGGTGCAGACACAGGTTGTATGGTGTGTAGTGGTGCTCCGGATCGTGCTGACCCTGGCGACAGCTCCAAAGGTGTGCTTAACTGTCTAGTGCTGAATATAAAAACAGTCTCTCTCAGTCCTTATCTCTCAAGCATTAACCCAAACAAAGGAAAAGATCAGCGTTACCCTGGCCCCTGGATATCTAGGTAAACGGTTGCAGCTGCCTTATTACTTGCAGCTGTCCATCGTTTAACTTTCAAGTCAAAACGGTCTTACAACAGAGTCTCGCTTCTTTCCAGGCTGACCTGAAAACAAACTGTAAGGCCAGCCCTTCCAGATACTTATCCTCTCATTCTTTAGTGCCCTCACAGGTCAGGAGGAAGATTTATCACAACTCATTGTATTTCCGTCACAATACAGTATATACACCGAGTTGCCCCCCCCCCCCTTTTGTCCTCAGAACAGCCTCAATTTGTCGGGGCATAGACTCTACAAGGTGTCAAAAGCATTCCACATGGATGCTGGCCCATGTTGACTGCAATGCTTCCCACAGTTGTGTTAAGTTGGCTGGTAGTGGATCTCTACTCTGAATAGCTTGTTCCATCTCATACCACAGATGCTCAATTGAATTCAGATCTGGTGACTGGGCAGGCTACTGCAGTAAGCTGAATTCACTGTCATGTTCATGGAACCATTCCTGGACAATCCTAGCCTTGTGGCATGGGGCATTAACTTGCTGAAAAAATCCATTAGCAAATGGATACACTGCAGCCATGAAGGATGCACATGATTGGCAATGATGTTCAGATATCCTGTGGCATTCAAACGTTGCTCCATTTTTATCAAGGGCTCAATGTGTGCCATGAAAACACACCCCACACCACCACTACCAGCCTGCAATCTTGACACGCGGCATGATGGATGCATGTACTCATGTGGTTTTCTCCATACCTTAGTCCTCTCATCAGCGTGAAACAGCAGGAACCGGGATTCATCAGACCAGGCAATGTTTTTCCAATCCTTCATTGTCCAGTGTTTTCGTTCCTTAGCCCACTGCAAACACAGTTTCTTGTGTTTTGCTGAAAGAAGTGGAACTCTGTTAGGTCGTCGGCTGCCATACCCCATTCGTATCAAGGTACGACGAGTTGTGCATTCATTTATGGGTTTTTTGGCACCAATGTTGTACTGGACTGTCAGCTGACTAAACAAGTCCACCACTTGCTCTAAACAAGTCTTGTCAGCCTCATTTGGCCTCTTTCATCGATGAGCCGTTTTCGACCAGTCACCTGCCATTGGCTGGATATCCTTTGGGTGGTGAATCATCCTTGATACATATGGGAAACTGTTGAGTGTGAAAAACCCAACAGCGTTGCAGTTCTTGACACACTCAAACCGGCGCGCCTGGCACCTACTACCATACCCCATTCAAAGGCACTTAAATCTTGCCCATTTACCCTCTGAATGGCACACATACACAATCCATGTCTCAATTGTGTTAAGGCTTAAAAATCCTTCTTTAACCTGTCTCCACTTCATCTACACTGATTGAAGTGGATTACAGGTTACATCAATAAGGGATTATAGCTTTCACCAGGATTCATCTCATGAGTATATTTCATAGAAAGAGCAGGTGTGCCTAATGTTTTGTACACTCAGTATATATATATATATATATATATATATATATATATATATAATATATATATATATATATATATATATAGTGCTGAGAAAAAGTTTGTGAACCCCTTAAGATTTTCACATATTTCAAACTTAAAATATTATTAGATCTTAATCTAAGTCCTAATAATAGATAAAGATAACCTGATTAAACAAATGACACAAAATATGATACTTTTTCAACATCTATTTATCAACAAATGATTCAACATTCAATATCCATGTGTGAAAAAGTATGTGAACCTTTAGATTCAGTAACTGCTGGCACACCCTTGAGCAGCAATGACTTCAACTAAGTGTTTCCTGTAACTGTTGGTCAGTCTCTCACATCGGTTTTGAGGAATTTTGGCCAACTCGGTGATATTTGATGGCTTCCTTGCATGGACAGCTAGCTTCAGGTCCTGCCACAACATTTCAATGGGGTTTAGGTCCGGACTTTGACTAGGCCATTCTAAAACTGTTCTGCAGCCATTCTTTTATAGATCTGCTTGAATGTTTAGGATCATTGTCTTGCTGCATGACTTACTTCCAGTTCAGCTTCAGCTCACGGACGGATGGCCTGGCATCCTCCTCTAGAATCTTCTGATGCAATTCTTACAAATTCATAGTTGTATCAACAATGGCAAGCCGTCCAGGTCCTGAGGCAGCAAAGCAGCCCCAAACCATCACACTCCCACCTCCATGCTTGACGGTTGGGATGAGGTTCTTCTGTTCAAATGCAGTGTTTGGTTTTTGCCAAACATAACATTTCTCATTGAGGCCAAAAAGGTCTACCTTTGACTCATCTGTCCAGAGAACATTGTTCCAGAAGTCTTGTGGATCATCTATGTGCTCTTTGGTGAACTTGAGATGGGCAGCAATGTTCTTTTTATAGAGCATTGGTTTCCTCATGGCTATCCTTCCATGAACACCATTCTTGTTTAGTCTTTTTCTGATAGTTGAGTCATGAACACTCACATTAGCCAAGGCAAGAGTGGCCTGCAGTTCCTTGGATGTTACTCTGGGGTTGTTTGTGACTTCCTTGATGATTTTCCAAGTTTGTTCTTGGAGAGATTTTGGTAGAACCAGGGGTTCACTTATTAATTCACATACCCTGAATCTTATTTACTCATTGTTTGTCTAATTCACACATCATTTTCTTTCAAACAACACCGAACTGGTTAACATAAACCCTACTGGATATTTAAGAAAAGGCTCAAGAAGGCTATTATGGTAAAACTATGGAATTTCCATAATTATCATTGGGGTTCACAAACTTTTTCTCAGCACTGTATATATACACACACACACACACACACACACACACACTAGATGCCACTTATTAAGAACCTCTTCCCAGCAAAAAGCGGTCATTAACTGAAAGTTGCCAATAAGCTAAAAGCCTCCATTTTTAAGTGTATTTATAGGGAACGATATACACTATAGTTGTAAAAATATGACACTGAAATACATCTGTTTTAAATGTTAGTGTTAAAAAATTAACACGAGAAACACAAAATATCCAAACACAGAATTGTTTACTTCACGCATGTGTAAAACCAAAAAAAAAAAAAAATGAGTAGACTTAAATATTAGTACACAACGATATACTAAATTGTCCTTACACTGAGAAAAGCAAACATAAAAAATGTGTTCTACTTACAATCAATTCTAAAGAATACAATTTTAAAATAAGAAATTGTTCAATTTTTACAATGCTACCACCTCCATCTGTAAATCCATCTCAATTTTGTGTGCCGCTTCGTAACCAGTTTCATAGCCACGATTCTGCCTCATTCCGCCAGAAATACACAGTTGCGAAGTCAGTGTGTTATAAAAGCTACATGAAGTATGCACATAAATCAAGTGTGCTCTGTAGCCCTGGCAACTAGTAATAAAGTTGTCAATAAGCAGCGTGCAGTTGCTAATATCAGAATTGTTTTAACATTAAAGTTTTTTAAATTTTGTCAATACCCGAAAGTTGTCTTTATCATTGTTGCTAATAGCTGCCATCTAATCTTATCTATCTATCTATCTATCTATCTATCTATCTATCTATCTATCTGTCTGTCTGTCTGTCTGTCTGTCTGTCTATCCAGTCATTGTGCACTGGTAGTAGTGTAAATGGATGACATTTTGTGAGAAGGCTTGACCATCAAAATGCATATGAAACACTTTTTATAGCACAGAGGAACAATTTTAAGTATGATATTCATTTAGAAAAGTACATTGCTAAAAACTACAGGTTATTTATTAACTGAATAGTGTTTTCATTAAGGACTGCTACCTTTAGTGCTGAAATTATAGTTCATGTTTTTAATAATTACTTTTTTGAATTTGTTATAATCGTATCTATTTTTGTAATTAACTATTGTTGAATTACTTCTGTAATAACCTTTATATGTTTTTTTTTTTTTTTTTTTTTTTTTTTTTTTTATTTTTTTAATATAGTTAATAATATAAATGTTTTATTCATCTTCAATTTAAAAATCTATTAATAAAGTATATTTGAATATAAATGTGAACAGGGGACCATTATTTATTTAGGGAACCAAGACATTATATTTTGTGCATCCAGTATTTTTGAAAAGTAAGATTAGGTTTTGGTAAGTAAGAGTAAGTTACAGGATGTACTTATATAAAGAAAAGCTGGTGCATACAAATATATTAATAATGTACATGTTTTTAAAGAATAAGTTAAATACTATTTTGTAAATCATACTGTACAATTACTGTAAAATGTTTTTTAAAAGATTAATTTGTCCTACTTTAAAATAAAATACTATATTATTGGAAATGGTATACATATGTAATACTACGCTGAATATGATATTTTTTTTTTATCAAAAAAGTATAAATGTGCATGTCATGTATAACTGAACTGGGTGGTGAAAATAGAAGCTATATGATTTATGTTTCAGAAATTAAATGATTTCATTCAGACATCCAACATTCATAAATTATGGTAATTTTATGACAGGCCAAATGATTTATGAGGAGAAAAATGCATTCATTAAAGGTTTTGTTTATTAGAAGATCTTTAAATTAGAAGGGGTAAACAGCAATGTATGACATTTTTTATGTAGTTAAAGCAGTTTGGAAATATAATTAATTTTGCACAAATGTCCAATTATTGCTGAAAATATAATTACATTAAAAAGTGGTATGAGTTTAAACAGCTAACAATCTACTTATTGAATTACCCATCCAGCTATATTGTTATTAAGCTTAGCTATAGCAGAATGTGTCATATTTGAAACATTAACCACGGAGAATGTACTCAAATTAGCCTAATTACTGTTTTGAAATTGAAATGAATTGAAAGATGTCACTTCCCTTTTTATGCACTAAACTTTAAGATATCAACATTCACATTCAGGACACTCAAGAATACATCAATTTTCTTGATCATTTTAGGTACAAAATGTGTCATCTGTATTGTGTGTGTCTTTAATGAGTATGTCAGCATATACAGATGTAAATAAGGAAAAAACCATCAGTATCATGATAAAGTAAATCACCAAGGTCTACACCCACTGTATGCACACGTAAACATGTAGTTTGACATATAGACAGATGGACCGATGCCTCCAGATATGCCCAGGTCCTAAGATTCCCAATAACGTCATTAACAAGTTCCATCACAATGAGATACTTATTTTAAAAATAAACATAAGATACTTACTGTAAAAATGACATACAGACAGGCAGACAGAAAACAGAGAAAGGGTGCATCCTTATCTCCCTAGAACTTGTGCTCAATCAAGTTTCATCACTACATATATTTAAAAATGTAAATATAACAGACAGAAAGTCTTAGTATATTGTACTCCAGATTCTGAAAAACTTAGAATTGGATAAGCGTTCTTCTATATGTATGTCAAATCCTTAAGTATACACATTCATATGTACAGCCTGCTACCAGACTTCGAGTTACCAATTATTTGAGATCAACGGACAGCGGATGGAAATCATGGGCTCATTAAAAAAATGGTAATAATTTGTTGATGTAATATTTTTATCAATCGGACTTAACATATTTAGTTTAGTTGAAATGGCTCCTGGATTTTTTCTTCTATATCTTCTGGAGACATACACACTATATGCTGCTTATATGGTAGATGACAAAAAGGCCTCTATAAAAAAAAATAACTTAAACAGAATGTGCATTTTGATGGATTGAAACAGAACCCCTGAAGTGACCACAATATAAAATGTATGCAGTACACATGGCTTAATGTGAAAAACTTAGCTCAGTACTTTAGTGTTACTATGTGATTTATGGCATCCAGCAGTCAGTTTACCCAAGTGATCACTGTAAATGTATATTACACATGCACCTGATTCTTCAGAGCAAACTGTGTCAATATTAACCTGACAAAATTAAGAACTGTCTCTTTTGTTCTATCCGTTCACATGGAGAGCGCAATATGGCTTTTGTCAGAGATGCTCCATCATTCAGGCTCAAAGAAACTGTCACTACAGTGAAAGAATCGTTTTTCATGGCCCGGTATCCTGATGGGTCTAATGAAGCCTTTCTGCTGACAACACATTTACTAAAAATACCCCAACAATCAGAAGGTAAAGAGGGGATTGAACATACTTTGATAATTACTCTCTAAATTTAAGTCGTTTTTGGTGTTTGTTAATAAAAAAATAAATAAAAAAAATTAAATGGCAAGGAGGATATTATAAAAGGACAACAGCCTTTTAATGGGGTTATGTTCACAGATATCTATTATGTGGCCATTAGTTTTTCTTCTGGGTTATCAGCTGATGACATATTTAAATTACAATATAATACTCAAAAAGACACAAATCTTTTAGAATGCATGTGGAGCCAACAGTCTGTTTGCCATTTGTTGCAAATACAAGCAAATTAACATTTGTGCTTTTCCCTATTGAAGCTTGACAAATTACTGAAATTTGAAAAGTTTAGGGATGGTTTAGCTGAAGTGCTATGCAACAAATGGTACAATAGTACATGCACAGAAGAACAAAAGGAAACATAAATGCACTAACCAATAAAACTGATAATTAATAAACCCATAAACACATTTGAATTGTATTATTTTTGTTTCCAAAAAACAACTGATCAACTTCAGCAGATACAACAACATGCAGTTTACTGTCCAAAGTGAATCAAGGGTTATTCAGCTGTTGTCTACTGACTGGACAATGGAAAATTCACATATTCCTGCCATCTGTGGGACTGATGCAGACAAGCTATTGTCTGTGATAGAAGGTAAGCCTGGTGGTTTGCTACACATCCGTATGTTAACTTTAAAGTGGAGTTTGGGGGGGAGCTAGGGCTCCTCTCCTATTTTTCCCCTGCTTATAAAAGCTATCTGCCTATTTAAGCTACGTCATAATCTTTGTTCTCTCTCTTGCATTTGCTTTTTTGCCCATATAGAGAGAAAGAGAAAGAATATTAAATTAATTACTGTGAACGAAACCTTGCCTGTCTGACTTCCTTGATTCCCATTTCAACTACTGAACCTTTTTGACTACCTGATCCAGCTTTTGACCTTTTTTGTACTACTTTCCCATTTGACTTTGACCTAGTTTCAGCACGACTACCCGATCTGATTAATGAACAAAGACTGAACCCGACACCGAACATGAATTTACCTACCTCATCTTCTAACGAACCCAAGGATTCACAGAACATTCCAATACCTCCAGTGCCATCTTGCTCCTTTGTTGCAGTCCCTGACCTAGAGCATTCCCAGACGCATTGCTCAAAAAGGAAATGCCATCAGAATCCCAATCACGAGTGACTTTTCTTCAGACTGGCTGATATCCAAACTCCTCAAAGCCCTTTTCGACAAGGGAATCCATATTTCATCTGCTTCTAGCACAATTGATTTTTTTCATTTGCTCTGTGAGTTTCTTTCAGCCGAGTCTGTTTTTCCACCTCACTCTGCCCAGTCTTGGTATAGAGCGCTTGCCACACCTCAAGTTGCCAGGTCTGCTCACGTCATCACTCCAGCTCCGCCTGAAGCCTCAGAGTTGGATCATCAGCTGCCAGCAGCCAAAATAACCATGCCAGAACTGCAGACAAAAATCTTCGAAGACGTCAAACCACTTATGCAACCTTTCGCAGATGCTTTGGTCAGCCATAAACATCCATCTGGACAGCATAGACAGCCGATTCGCTTCAGCAGGAATAACAGCTACCATTACAGTTTTTTTTGCACCCGCCCCTCCATCCTTCTCAAGCAATTCAGTCCCGTCCCGTCCCCCTTCCATAGCAACCCAGCCAGCCCCTGCTTCAACTTCAATTCCAACCATCAACATACCAGAATTCAACCTGGCATCAGCTTCTCCTCATTCTGCAGCAGCTATTCGCCACCATGCACTTTCCCCTCAATTATGCCATTAAACAATTGAAGGTAAGGATGTCATCATCAGAATTCATTGATCATAGTTCTTGATTGTGGAGGTTTATCAGTCACATTAAAATCCTGTGTCCCCCGCCTTTTAAAAAAATCTTTCTGTTAGTGAGTTTGTTCTCGCTTTCTCTATCTTCCGGGATGTCCTCTGCTCTGTCTATCCCCATTGCCGTTCTGAAATGGATCAGTATCTCTTTTACATTGTAGAGTTATTTGTGAGATATTGGGGAATCATGTTCTTTGAATATCATAAAACATTTTCAGCCAAAGCAGCAGCAGTTCTCTATATTATTGATGGGTCTTCCCCAGACAATGATCTCTTCAACCGCATTTTCAGTGGCCTTCCAGCCAGTGCATGCAGAGTCTACACCTCAGTCTATTACTCAACAGCTCTGTGCCCAAAAACAGCAGTTACCCATTCATCCTCCAGACCTCCAGCTGCTCCTCCCAAATTCAGAGACCGCATAGCGGCCCAAATTCATTCTCTTCTTCCCATCAGCAGATCTCATTCAAAAGATGTTTACAGACACCCCATCAATTTCTACGGATCCAAACAAATCTGAAATAATTTAAATACTTCTTCTTGTACTTGCCCTCAATGCAGATTCCTTCACATGTGAAATTATTGCGGGGACACACACTCAAAGTCCATTTGCCCAGTCATCCCCAAATGACCAACAAAACTATTGTTAGTTTTCACCTCCATTTGTATCCCAGCTCTTGCCAACGCACTCCAGCAGCATCCCGATAAACAATTTGTCGCCTATCTTATTAATGGCCTCCAGTGTGGACTTTCTACGGGTTTATACAACATCCCATCTATATCTCATTCATCTAAAAACCTCAGATCAGCTACAATAGAGTCCCAAGTCATCTCATCCTTAATCCTTAAAGTCGAAGTGGACAAAGGTTTCATGGTCAGTCCCTTCTCTGCTCCATCCTTTCCTGCCTTTAGAGTCAATCCCTTTGGAACTGCCACCCAGACAATCTCTGGAAAAAAGTGTTTAATTATCGACCTCTCAGCCCCAAGAGGCAGCTCTGCAAGCAGTATCAACACTTTAATTCCTCAGGAGCAATTTTCCCTTTATTATATTACAGTTTTAGATGCCATTAAATTTTAAAAAATAGCAGAATATGGCACCTGGCTCACAAAAAACGGCATATCTGATGCATTCAAAATTATGTCTATTCACCCCTCTCTTCGTCATCTCTTCGTAATCTGCTGGCAGGACAAATTCTACTTCGCCACTCAAATCACCTTCAGCTGATTTGAGTCCATCTACCAGGTCCTCCTACACTACAGGTTGGTCGTCATTCTCTTCATTCTGCACCCAGAACCGAATATCCCCTAACCAATTCTGAAAATTGGACTGTAGCATTCATTGTTCATGCACAAGACGTTCTTCATCTTTTGCCAGCATCCATAAAATCCTACATCTCAGGTATCCAATTTCATTATCGTATCTTTCCATCCCCCCACTGACAATTCTATCCATCCCAGAAGTGCGCCTCACACAAAAAAATTTCCAAGAGTCTTCCCTCTTGACTACCCATATCTACAAATATCCTTTCCCAATCAATTTTCATTTTGTGCTCAGGATGTTTCAACCCACTTGACAACCTGGTGATGGGAGCTATGTGCCTGTCAGCTTTCTTTGGATTTCTAAGAAGTGCATTTCTAAAGTGCTCGTGACCTTTCAATAATTCCTGATAATCATTTCAATCATTTCTGTTCCTTTGCTCATCCAAAACTGACCATCTTCGTCAAGGACAATTTATTCAATTATCCAAGATAAACTCCCATCTCTTTCCTTATGCTTCCTTGTCCAGGTTCCTATCTGTTAAAAAAACCCTTCAGTCCCCTAGATCCCCTGTTTATTGATTGTTCCCATAGTGTCATTACAAGACAATGGTTTGCCACTCACCTTTCTTCTCTCATCACCAGATCAGTTCTGTCTCCCCAGTTCTATAGCCTGCACTCATTCAGGATCAGCGCAGTGTCATCAGCAGCAAAAGCCAATGTTAGTCATCACCTTATAAAAACTATGGGTCACTGGTCATCAGCAGCTGTCCACTACTACATTCGTTCTCTTCCTACAGACATCGGAGTGGAGGCACCCTTCCCGTCATAATCACCAGAGGTTTCCTCCTAAGAGGGTTTTTTTCCTCTCCACCGAGCGGAGGGTTGCACAAGTCTCCCTCTTTGTCCTTGTTTGTCCTTCCCCGTTTGTTGTTTGCACATTGGCACGCAGTCTTTTGTTTGTCTTCACAGGTGCAGTGCTTGCAGGGAGCTGGTGGTCCATCCTTTTGGGGGGTTAGTGAGTCTCACTTCCTCAGCCTCGAGTCAGCTGCAGCTCCTCATGCCTTCATTGAAAGGGGGGTCCTCGCCACAACGAGTCAGAGGACCACTGGACACACTGTTCTTTCGCAGCTCATATGCTATTTTCTTGTCTTTCGTTCACATAAAAATACAGTCTAATCGTAAATCTCAAAAAACTACTCACTCCTAAATCTTTTGTAGTCATTTTTGTATTACTTTAGTATAAATACATGTTAATTTGGATTGATATGTTGTTTTTTTCTGACTTTATGTGAACGAAAAGACACTCATTTGCCCGTTTTCCCATTGGAAATAGTGATATCTTGAAATATCACTGTCCTGGTCACAAAAGCAAAGTTTGTGGGGAATAATAGCCATTTTCTATACTTTTGAGGCATAAGCAATTAGGAAATAACACTTACTACCCAGGAACAAAAATTGTGTTACATAGTGTTATTTATCGGCAGGTGCTATTCATAAGAAATAATTCAAATGCGTCGTTAAGCCCCAGCAATTTTCTTTTATAAAGGCATATTTTAACGAATTGAGAGAAAGGTTTAATCTTATCATAAAGTTTTCATAGGTCGGTTTTCATAGCGTCAACCTGCTATTCATAAGAGTGATAAATGCCATCGATAACTGGGAGTTATTGAACTCTTTCTGCAGTTAATTGTAAACTAATAACAGCCTCAGCAGACTATTTTTTTAAAGACAAATTTTATTACTACACTTGCCCGCTTATACAGTTTGACATACCCATTATTAACACTGCCTATTTTGAAAAAAAAAAAAAAAATCTGTAGCTTTATATGAAGGAAAACATTTAATATATACTCACATAAGAATATATTCTCTGGCACAATCATTTTGAACCAGCGCTGTGAAGCAGAGAGCAAGTGAGAAACTGAGACTAGACAGCTAGCCTATTATTATTTCTTTGCCATGATCTGCAGCTGACAATAGTCCTTTTCTTTTCATTTCTTTTATCTGTGTTCACAGTAAACAGTTTGGATGAACACTGCCTGTGTGAACCTGTTTATTTCATGGAGTCTTACAATAGTATATCAGTGCTACTGATGCAGTTGGTGGGAAATTTTGTCTTTTTTTTTCGTGCATCACAAAACGATTCATTTTGGGTACAGTGTGCCATACGGCGTGATTCACTGATTCATAAACTCGCCCCTGATTCATTCCCTGCTTTAAGCTGGGTTTATTATTATTATTATTATTATTATTATTATTATTATTATTATTATTATTATTATTATTATTATTATTATTCAAACGTCCTTTTTGTTTAGTTTTTTTTTGATCCAGAAGTTAATTCTGGAAATTTGTGTTTGTGAAATGTGTTTACCAGCATTGCCAAACAATGATTTATTTATTTATTTATTTATTTATTTTCTAAATTATGACATGTCCTGAATTTTCGGAAACATCGGAATCAGGTTTTGTAAACTGCCCGTGACTGGCAGCTGCAGACTCGAGTTTCGGGAGTAGGCTACTGTCGGTGATTCCGTTTTTTCTGTATTATGTATGCCCATTCATAAATTTGTTTTATTACTGCAGTTGGCAAGTACTTTTATGAATAGGGCCCAACATGTCTCCACAGGGTACAATATTTTGATAGCTATCTTGTAGAAATTTTATGTTAAAAAAAGACATTGGAAAAAATATTTTACTATTCAAAGTGCCAGTACAGTTTGTGCAGTAATATATGAGAGAGTAATGGACACACACATCAGCTCTTTCAGGTACAATGCAATTTTTATTGGCAGATAACAGCAGATAGCACCTTCCACACAATCTCATTCACACACTCACAGGCAGTTCCTATGCACCACACCAACTCCCAGGTTAACACACACTCAAACAAGGGCAATTTCAGGACTGTACAACACAACAATAAATGCACTTATGACAATAACCTAAACAGTGAAACAACGACAATAATAAACATTTTCCGCACAACTGTTCCCACTCCCAGCATCATGTACCTCATCAGCATGCCAGCCCCCTTTCCATGAGAGGGTGACATAGCACCCACCACAAGGCCGAACGTCCCGTCGGCCTAATGCCCAGTTTCTACAAGAAAGTCAGTCCTAGAGGCGGCTGTCATCTCATGAATCATGCCCTCGGCAGTATCCCGCTTTGCCAAGGGTAATCTCGGTGGCCGCTCCCGGATCTGATCTGCGTCCCCCGTGCTGATGCTGAGATGGACTATTCCGGTGTGTTCACAGTCCTCCACATTAGCAGCGAAGATGTCCAGGTACCCTAGCTCCCATAGCTGGTCCTGCTGGCTTTCAGAGTGGGGGAGAAGAAATGCGGTGGAGAGGCACTCGTCTGTCTATGCTGCTCCGCTTTCGTTTCCTGCCGGCTGGACAATTCTCATAGATGGTGCTAGCTGTTGTTAGCTGCCAATTAAAAATAGATTGAACCTTAAAGAGCTGAGCTGTGTGTGTGTCTATTACTCCTGTGTTTACTACACTGGTGTTAGCAATGGGATGGATGGCACACACCTGCTAACCTCATCCTAGGACAAGGAAGCAGAAGCCAGTAGACTGAAAACTGAATGACAGATGACAGAATGCAAGAAGAGACGTGCTCCCCACCCTGCGCCGCCGCTCTTGCTGCCACAGGAAGAAGTTCTCAAAAAGGATAAAACTTGTAGTCCAAACAGGGAGCTGCAGGACTACAACTCCCAGAATGCCACAAGACTGCAGAAGATGGGAGGCACCTAAGCCTGAATAAGCCCTGCATAAAGGCAGAAGAGGCCTATAGTCTATAAGCGGTACTGTGTTGTTTGTGGAAATGTTTGTTTTGTTTTTATTGGTAAACGGCTTAGTCATCCAGTTTTAGTTGGCGTTCTAAGTGGAGTTAGGCTGTTGTTTTTTTGTTTTGTTTATTGTAAATAATAAAAGTGCACACAAGTGCTTTGCAAAAGTACCGATCTGTTTTTGATTCTAATGTGTAGGGTGAAAAGTAAGTCTCAGCCATAAGGCTACGTGTTACATTTGGTGGCAACGGAAGAAAGAGCGCCCTACACACCAAGCACAAGAACAGAAATGAGTAGAAGAAATAAAGTAAACAGAAGAAATGGAGGACATGCTAAAGGCATTGCTGCAGATGACAGCAGCGTAGCAGCAAAGCAACCGACAGCTAAGGAAAAGGTGGGGATTGCCGGAACTTGAGCAGTCGGTACTTGAGCTGGTCTAGGCGAAGAGGGAATCGCCAGCACCAGAGTTGTTGCCTGCACCAGAACCAGAGGTACCGCTGACGGAGTTAGATGTAGTGCCACTCAAACAAGAATTACTGCTACCAGACCAAGAAGTACTACTGATGGCTACAGAGAAGGAGGAGGTGAGGAACCCACCTCCACCACAACCCTGAGCACCACCCCTGTGCCATCATCTGGTGCTGGTGGTTGCGGTCCCTTGCCCCATGTTCCTGGACACCCTGCCAGAGTGTTCTGACCTCTCTGTACCATGCCTAGAGACCAGGTCGGTGCATCGCCAGGCATAGTTACTCGCCTGATCCTCTACTCAGCTCCCCCTGAACCCCCAGATGTCACTGCCTTATACTTTGTTCAACCTGAACACCAACATACATTGCTGCACCGGTTTCTAGGCTCTCACCACTGCATGCTGCGGTCCCTGCCTGCAGGAGCCAGAACATGGATCGACCCGCCCTCAAGCCCGCACGTAACAAGGGTGCTTGTGTTTTGGGGGTGGGGGGGCCTTGGAATGGCTGGTGTGCTTTGCACAAGGGGGAGGATGTGCGGCAGCGACAAACTGGATGACCGAGCAAGAAGGAGTCTGATCAGAGAGGCTACCAAGGGGCCAATGGCAACTTTGCAAGAGCTCGGCTATGGCCAAGACTGGTGTGCATGTGACAACAATATCCCAAGCACTCCACAAATCTGGCCTGTATGGTAGGGTGGAAAGAAGGAAGACATTACTCAAGAAAGCCCACCTTGAATCCCG